>NW_022712751.1:172101-178456 GCF_011630105.1 Anneissia japonica
CCACCGGCCTGTCAAAGTATCAACTAAAGCGCCACCAATCGATGCCAATATTTTTGTCAACGTTTAGACTTTAAAGAGGTGATACAAACACGCGAATTGTAGTAAATATATTATTTTATTAATTTTAACTAGAACAGTAATTTCATGGTGAATGAATACATTTTTATTTAGGTCACAATACGGGGTCAAGGATATGGTGTAAAAACAATATTGGAACATTGCAATTCCGTCAACTTTTGTATAGGTCTTTAGTTACTAAATAACTATTTTAAAATAAATATTTTTAGTTTTTAAAATAATTTTCTAATTTAATTGCCTTTGGGAATTATTAGTATTATACTATAGTATAGTATAATACTAATAATTCCCAAAGGCAATTAAATTCGAAAATTATTTTTTAAATATATTGGATTTCTAAGGTGATAACTGCAATTAAGACTTCAATTTAATACATTGGATAGTAGAGTTTCTAGACGGTCTAAACACAAAAATGGCTTAGCCTATGTATTCTCTGCAATACAATGAAGAGTGACGTGATACTTTTTATTTGTTTGTCTCTCTCGCTATTAAACATAGGCCTACGTTAGAGGCGTTAAACTTTAATATAAATTCAATAATATTGATCTTTGGAATGATAATATTAATATTAAATTTAGTTATACCGAAGCATTATAAGCCAAAAAAAAAAAATAAAAGCGGTAAAAAAGTAGGCCTGTTATTACTTACTTTAAACTAGCAATAAGGCCTAATTATTTATTATAACACTCACTGGTCGAGGAGGCATATAGACCTACAGTGGGAAGGGGTAGTAACTCCAAGCAGACATGTGGCGACGGCCTGGTGGAACCGTTCAGTCGTCCAAGTGGCCGGAGCTTCCCAGCAGTCCCGGTAATCTTGTTATAAGTGATGAAGTTTAATCGATTATGAAGGTCTTTATCATTAACTATTGATCTTTGGACTCGTTATTCCTATTTTCCTGCTTAACAGTTGAATTCTTGCAAATTCTCATCATTACTATTATCTGTATCGTTACCATCACTATAGAGCTTGTGGTGGCGTATAAAAATATTCGTTCCCCCACCCCCACTCCTGCAGTCGCCCACCCAAATGTTCGAAACAAATATAGTATAATTAAAATTTCATAATTTCTTAAAGACCTCAATAGTTATAAGGCTCGAGATCATGAAGAGCTAGATCTGCTTTTATTATCAAAATCTCATCGAAATATACATGATTCGGCAAAAGTGCACGTATTATGTGGAAATTTACACTCCACTGTGCGAGGTTGTTTCAATTTGAATCTCTCTTGTTTTTTTTATTAAATTACTTTTAATTATGAACTTATTATTATTTGTGCATTATACTATTTTTCGTATCGTCATCATCATTATTATTATTCACGTCATTTGTAGACTTAATTTGAAGTAAAATTGGGACAGCCGATTGAGATATGGGGTCGGAAAATAACTGAAACCCTCTCAATATCTGCATCTTACTTCCGATCAGCACGTGCACCAAATGTCAAACGTGTGAACATTTGAAGTAAATCGGTCCAGCAGTTTCTGAGTTATTCAGACAGACATCTCACACACAGACGAGCACTATTGCATACCATTCGCGTCGGAGAGGCAACGGTAATGAATGAATAATTAAATAACAACCAGTCGAGAATGTGAATTCTTATAAGTATAGCACCTTAATAGTATAATACTGTATTTAAATACAATCTCAACTGGGATTAAATGCTGATACCTTACAGTAATTTAAAAAAATAAACCACAGATTATAATTACTTAAAAGACTAAACGAAAGCCTGTCTGTATTAAAATAGGTTTTTTTTTATAACTCATTCGTTGAAAGTATGATAACCTTTTCTTCTACTGTATATGCTTTTAATTGTAAATCTTAAAGATAGGTCCGCCTTGCAAAGAATGGTAAATCTGTGTTAAAAAATAATGATCGCCGAATCCATTGCTCCGTCATCCTTATGAGATGACAATTTTTCATGTTTTTAAAAAATGTTGCTTGAATGGTTATTTTTCTGAAATGTATATTTTTAACCCTACTGTAATTTCCTTTTGGACAAAATAACGAAATCCGAGTCTTCTGGAACTACCGGCACCATGTCACACTCAAAATTATTATAGCCTAAATATTTAAAGATGATCTACAAATAAAAACACGAAATTCGTTATTGCCAGCGTTGAACAATCTGGATCTAGGCCTATTTGGTGATTTTACACAGTAACAAATTGAAAATGCAGCGCATAGGATGTTGTTTCATGACATAATTATTTCAATAGATGCCTAGGACACTACTATAAAATGACACTGTCTGCTCCTTACACTATTGGGTTTTGTGCCTTTTAATGTACCAGTTCATGGTTTTATTTTTTTGCGCATTTCCTTTCTTTGTTTTCAAGCGCAAGTTTGGTTTCAACGGGAAGCGCTATACAAATCGCAAATTATTAGTATTATTATTATCAATTATTTGTAGTAAATTTAAATTAATTGTACATGTATTTTAGTTTCAATTATATACTTTAATTCGACCGTAGTATTTTTGTTTTCGACAGCTTATTTACAGCCCAGCATTGTTAACTGCATATTGTCTTAATTCACGCTTAGTAGCTTCATTGATCAATAATAATTCATTGAATAAAATACATTCTCTCAATACATTCTACTCCTGTAAAACAGATTTGTTCCAACCCGGTTGGGATCAATCATTACTTACTTTCTTAATCCTCTTCATGCTGATAAGGACATAAACTAAATCCTTTCCGAGCCACTGGGGCTCATAGGGCTGGAGCTTATCCCCAGTTTCTGTAGTGTAAAGCGGATGAGAGTTGTACTCAACCTGGACGGGACACTAGTCCATGGCAGGTTAGTCCCCAGCAGTTTGCTGGTGCTGGGTAAACTGAAGCAATGTAGCTAAAGTGCCTTGCCCAAGGATAAGCACATAAGGCAGCAACAAATATTTTCCATTGTCCTCTATCCTGGGCCGTCCATGATATTTCATTGGTTGTTTTTTGACATTTGTTTTCTTTTTTCTTCCCCATTGGTTTCCATCTTTTTTGCCTGTCTTGGACGACGATTATTTTTCATTCTAAGCACATGAAACCAATTCCACCAACTCTTCCAAATCTCCTCGTTTATGTCATTTATTTGGGTTTTTCTCCCAATTTCAATGTTTGTTATCCGGTCTGGCCACCTGATATTTAGGATCCTTCTCAGGCATCGCCCTCCAAAACCTATTAATCTTGATTCAACCTTTCGGTCTCCAACTGCCTGCTGCATATAAGAGGACTGGGATCAATCATTATAACGCAATAATACATTTTGGAGATACAATACAATGTGTTGTAGTTGAATTAAGGGGAATTTATTGGAGTATACACATCCATCTTACACCATAAAAATAAAGGCCTCCCTCGAATAAACATCTCTATCGGATAATCATCCCCTTCACCCCATTTCAACAATAAACGTCTATGGGCATTTATTCAAATAAATATGGTATGTGCTATAAAGCGATAATAGAATAACAGTCAGCAAGATACAAGTTATATAAAGCCAAAGTTTATTACTCATCTATATAATTATACTGTACGTTTTACAAAATGCACAATTGGTAAATGTATTGGTGGACTACTGAAACTCCTTAGAAGTACGTAAGCATATCTAGTAGAAAAAAGCAGACAAAGGCTAAGTTGCTTGTATAAAGGCCAATTCAGACAGTGTCGTACGACACAGCTCAATGCGATTTATCGTCGGGGACGGTCTTAGGCTGTCGTGAGAAATTAACATATTTAATATTCTTTGACAAGACTGCCCCACCGCAAACCATCACGTCTGCGTGTAACTCATATCCCCATGTATTACTAACAATAAGAATTAACGTTTGAAGGCATAAACAAAACATACATTTTTGGTTAAAAAATATTAGCACTGATAACAAAATAAACACTTTTAATTTTACTACATTACTATTTGAATAGGCTATAACACTTCTGTAAGAGAATTTAATGGTTAGTAATGATTTTTCTCATAAAAACAAATTTCGTAAGCCAATGGCAAATGTTACACCAGTCTTAAAGGAATTCTTAACTATTATTGGATATTATAGTCCTAATCCAAGCAGAATTAAACATCTGTTTCAGACTGGTGTGACAATAGCCACTCTAGTTCTATCATTGAAACCACTGGGAATGAATTTAAAAAAATAGTTTAAGACAAATTTACAAGCATAAAATTACAGTATAGTGTGATATGAAACGGTTTTAGCACCAACACTTAATCAAAATTTGTAACAAACGGAAGACCATTCAAGGCTTTGGTCCATCATTTGCTCTTGAAGCAACACATAGAGCAAAACAGGGCACTCACGAAAAAAGATAGAGCAACAATATATGAAAAATGGGTACTCATTAATGTTATATGAAATGATCACCATTCATAGGAAAACTCTAAATACCTACAAGAACTTGTTCTATCACTAAAAACCACTAAAGTGATAGAAATTATTATATGTTAAATCTCTGTCCGCATTTAAATTTCATGCAACAAAAAAATGATATGCTCATATTAACATTATGGCATCATTATGCCCATATATGGGCACATTACATAGATTTGTCACATACAATTTGACAGTGTGGGCAGAGTTTTAGACATACCATTGAAAAATGTCATTATAGCACACAAGACACCGGGGTAGTTTGATATGACAAACTCATGCAATAATTACTCCAATGGAGTTTGGAGGAAATCTGGAGCTACCTCAATTCTTTTATTTCAAAGTCAAAATTGTATTCAGAAACTAATACATGCAATATAGGTTAAGTTTATACAAATCTATACATAGATCAATGCCAGAGAAATAGATTTGACCCAATGCCCTGGGCATGTAATTATGATCAAAGTGGTACTAGGCTTGCACCTGGTGAACTCAGCAATAATTATTTTTTAGTCAACTTCAAAACACTGAAACAACCAACAGTATCAAGCATAAATTAACATGTCAGTCAACCAAAAACTTGGATGAGGTACTTAAAATACTTTTTTGGAATGACCCAAATGGCCCCTCATACTACAGCGGTATACTGTACTTTCTTCATATTCCTTAAATGGTATGTACTAGAATGGGGTGTTATTATATAAAACATACCAGGTTTTGTTACAATTACAAATCCTTGATTTTCCACCCACATAGCGTTATAGGGGAAGAGAGGCAATCGTGGTTGACACTGTAAAGATTGCGCTCAAGCTATTCATGGTGCTACGGCAAAAAAAAAATCATTGGAATTAAAAGGATGATGCATATTACAGAATATGCTGTAACATGTTATGATATATTATTATGGGAGAGTACAGTTGAGTATATCAGGGTATGCCTACAACTATCATTAGTAGGCCCAGGCTCCTACTACTGTATTTCCTGTAACATTTTGAATTGCACTGGTACTCACAGCAGATCAATCAATCAATCATCTGGCAGTGAATCAGGTTCCAATCCACTTAAGGAGCAAACTTATTTATTAATTATGATATACTTATTTCTTCTTTTATGCACACAGTATTGCATTTTATGCTATATCCAAATTTTTGGTATCCTTTAAAAAAAAAAATGTATGAAATCTGTACAATATTTTTGTGAGGTTCAAGTTGGATTTTTCAGTTAAAAATCAAAATACAGGGACCCCCCATTCCATTAAATACCTCTTAAATTTGTTAGCAAACTGCCACTGAAATGTGGTATAGTCTTTTGTTGATCTTGATGCTGTACTAGGTCCCCTCATCTGTCTCTCAGTACACCGTCTCCAGATCAGTTTGGTCGAAAACAAGATTCTGACATCAAACATAACTAATCCAATTCTGTGAAACTCATTACGTCTTCTAAAATTTCATCTACGCTGTCTCCTTGTAGGTTTTCTATCATATCTTGCATACCCTCTTCGGTTACCACCATCTTTAAAAGCCGAGCGACGTGGCAGCGAATGTTCTTCAGCTTTTCCTCCGATTTCATGAGCTTTTGTAAGTCTGAATCGCTTTCAGAAACTTCAGAAAATGAAATATCTGTTTGCACCTCTGTACTGGTAAATTTTTGGTTAGTAGTACTGATTCCTGGTTCCTGTTTAATTTTTATGAAATTATTTGATGAGCTACAACTCGGTTTCTGCTCCTCTTCACTTGTCGATTTCATCTTTTTTTCAGGAGGATCATCTTCCTCAGAAGTAATGATAATGCAATCCTCATCATCCTCATCATGGGTCCTAAAAAAAGTAAATATTTTCTGTACATATTTGTATTTCAAACACACCAAACAGGAAAATATTAAAATACATATATATAT
>NW_022712751.1:178948-187761 GCF_011630105.1 Anneissia japonica
ATTTAAACGGAACAGTAGAGAAAATCAGATCTGTACCTGTCTCTTATACACATCTAGATGTGTATAAGAGAGAGTATATATATATATATATATATATATATATAAAATTAATAAAAATAAAAATCAGAAAAATGATATAACATAAAGAACTCCAACAAATAATTAATATTATTGTAGAAAACCCTCCAATGGGACATCCTTATTCAGGGGAACCCCCTAAAGCAGGGCACTTGCTGCGTCTGAAAGTTGTCAACCGATGCGATTCTATGGAGAACGCAACGCGACAACGCGCGTGCAACAGATCGTTTTTAATGGCGATCCGTTTAAACTGGTAGCCACAAACATGCAAGCATGATAAGGTAGATATGGTTTGAGGTACTCCTCGCCCAGGGTGCGTTTGATAGAAACACGTCTTCTCAGATAAGAAGGTTTAGTGTACACATCTGGCTTGTGTGCACTATATACAAGAGTAGGGAGTCATGTAATGGTTTTTTTCAGGCGATGTTGTGGAATGATGTGAACGTGAAGTTACTCTCTACGACAGCAAAGTAGTCACTAACCACGCCCATACGCAATTCAGCACAATGACGCTATGAGTTATGGCTTATTCTCCAACCATTACCTTTACCATGGGGAAAGTCTTCTTGGACAAAGATTACATAATAGGCTATCGATTAATAAATAAATCGATCAATCAATCAATCCACCAACTGACATTTTTGTCGATTTTGAGATAATATCATTTGGGAGTATATTAAACACATCTGAATTACCTGTGAAAATGTCAGGTCTCAACAATGAGTTGTTTTGAAGATAGCACCACCTATCTTTAAGCATAAAACTTAAAATCTAGTGATTTACTGAGGTAAAACAATGTACTACAAGATTACGGGGCAAAACAACGTATCTACGATGAAGATATGTTATATTTTGTCTCGGAATGGTATTCAAATTTTTTTTCGAGCTGATGGAGTTTGGCAAGGCGAAATAAACTGGTTATTGGTGTTTTCATAATAATAATCTTAATAGCGTTGTATTAAGCTAGATAATTAATGATTGCCCCTAACATGATAAATTCCAAAAATATGTCACACAAGTTTGCAACAATACCGATCTTGACATGTTTCCAAGGCAAAACAACGCATCTGTGAATATCACTAATAACTTTGCAATTAACAAACGGTTGTAATTTAAATTTTAATATAATCACGTCTACAGATATACAATCCAATTAATTACCAAGTTGCAAACATGCAAACTTTAATTCTATTTTCCCAAAAATGAAAAAGTTACGTTGTTTTGCCAGAGAACAGCCAACCTATCTATCAATCAATCAATCAATCAATCAATCAATCAATCAATCAACTAGTCTACATACCAACTGCGCTTCAAGATTCTTTATCTTCTCCTTCTGCTTCTGCATCTCATTTTTTTGTGCTGCTTCTCTTTTCTGTAACCACAAAATTTTTGTATTACTGTACTTTCAAGAATTAATGGTAAAATTTAACTTTTTTTTCATTTCACATAAAGTTAATATGGTTTATTAAATATTATAATGCTACAAGTGCATAAGAAACGTTAATAGCATTGTTTGTTTCCCGTTTATAAGATTTGTCTTTTCACAGAATTGTTTATATTAAAAAGTGGAATCTTCCTATAGACAAGTGTTATTTATTTATATATCTCATTTTATGGTATTTTATGGAAACAAGAAATCTTCATCGGGGATAACATTATATTTACCAGTTCTTAGATAAAATTAATAGTATTGTTGGCCCCTTCCAAACTGTACCCGTGGAAAACCTTAAATTCAAGATACTGAAGGTTCAAAGCAGATTATAACGGCCAAGGATAAAAGTGGGTTAGTGGCAGCGCCAAAAATTCTTCAACAGGGGAAACCGAAGTCCCCCGACAGGGGTCCAACTTCCACAACGAGTTCCCTGACATAGGATCAAACTTACTTCAGCCCAACTGTATATAAAAAAAGGAGTTTTGGAATAGGTGCCACCGTAGTGCCTGTAAAAATGTAATTTTTCAAGTGTTTCAAGACAAAGTAGTTCTTCCGCAACAGACTGAATTGGATCGGTGTGAAGTACTTACTTAAGCCCTATCCAAACTATTAAATTTTATTTGACAAAAACTTGTGACATGCTTGATTATGGTTATGATGACATGAAATCATGAACATACATGTGGCAAAAGACAAGCCAAGCAAGTCACTCGTATTAATACAGGGTTAAACATTAGACTGAGAGATATATAATGGTGAAAGAATCAATTAAATCTGAAATTTTGTTAAAAAGTTATAGGAGTTTAAACATTCAGCTGTTTAAAGAACAATATTTGAGAAATCAGCCTTCAAAGTTTGTGATTTTTGGCATTTCTCAGACAGAAACCATCACCAAATCATTAAAAATTGTTGTTGTAACATAGAAAATGTGGAAAATATAGCATTATTATATAGATATATAAATGTTAGTTAATGCAATAAAATAGATTTCAACATATCATGATCATATAAAGGTTGTGCAATAAAACAGCTTTCAAAAATGTTAACATTCTTTGAACCAGGGTTTGTTCAAGGTTTATTTATTCAACAAATATAGACAGAGGGCAGCATTAGCTGAAATCTTCATGATTTGCGACGAGCGACTAGTTTGGTTTATTTCTGCCACATATGTAGCTACGCTCTCACTAGCCATTCGCCAACGGCGAACTGAGATATTGTTTGGCAAAGAAAAAATTTGCATCGTTCGCCAGAATGGCGAATGCAAATTTTTATATACTGTAAACAAATTTAATCTTCGTAGCACTAGGCCTAGAACAGGTCCGGTAGCCGTCGGTCCCACATATCGTGAACGATCATTTTTGTTTCATTTGTTCAATCATTAATATTGTTATTATTACCGCCTTTACGACTGGTTACAAATGAATGAGATATAAATAAGCAAGAAATTCATTTACGGAACCGTTTTTGTGAAATTTTATTGGTTTTTAAACTTGGCTAAAGCATTTTCAATTTGGCGAAAAAAATTAAAGACCATTCACGATTTTGGCGAAAGAAAATTTGACCCTAGCGTGAGCATAAATTTGATAGTGTGGAGAGAGCTTCATATTAAACATAGCCTAAAATATTATAGTTGATTCTCATAATATGGTTTGTATATAATTCATATTTTAAAAACAAATGTAGTTCAATGGGAAAACACATGCCAGATAGCATACAAGCAAAAAAACATTCTATTAACACTCTGCCCGCCAAACACGGAGATCTCCGTGTTTGGTAACGCGATGCTTAACCGCCAAACACGGAGATCTCAGTGTTTCAGGTTTTTTTTACAGAATTTGATAGATAGGGTAGTTATCGACATGTACTAACAATTTGAACATTATGTTCGGTCTGGACCGTAAGTAGTAAGACAGCTGGCGCGGTTAGCGTAAACCCGTGACTAGGACAGGAATCTAACCATGCGGATTTTGGCGAAAGTATTAGATGTATAATATATGATTTTTAAAATGTCATAAATCTTTAAATAGTGATGTTTTGTTTTAGCTAGGCCTAGACTAGCCTAGCGATACCATGTAATGTAGCTTTGGTTGAAGTCTCTTTCGGGCGTCAGTGTTTGTTTACATCGAGCGTAGCAAAATCGTGATTATCTCAGCTTTATTGGGCAAAATTGCGTAAATCTCTGAAAGTGAGTCATTTTCATTTTATTGTTACGGGTTATAGATTGTGATTAGAATAAAGTGTTTGGTACCATTGTAAAGCTAAGATGTTTGTGGTTCTTGTAGTATTAATTACATGTCAATCTGATCACATACGCACTCTCAATGAGCTTCGGAAAAGTGTTAAAATTCGCTAAAGTCTGGCGGTGGCTGATACTATTTTTTTAAACACCTGGCGGTCAGAGTGTTAAGTGGAGTTGGATTTGTTGTGCGATGGACGTACTTGTTTTTTGAGTAGTGAGTGACCAGCTTTTACAATTGCGAGTTTTTGTTTTCTGAGTGTTTTTATTAGTTTTTTGATTATTAGTATATTTTATATCAAAAATCTTGGATGTATTTTTTAAAAATCTAATGCTCACCTTTTCTTCTAGCATCCTTAAGGATTCAGTAAGTTTTTTCTTTAGTTTTTTGTCACTAAAAAGTAAAAGATTATCAGTTTCATCAGATATCACATTGCCATTCAAAACTCAACCCACAAATAAAACAATGAATCTTTCCTGTAAATCGCGCACCTTGGATATTGTTGCAAAGTTCACACAATAAAACAGCTTAAACGTACTTAAATGTGTAAATCTTTGTAGATGATGTTTTCACACACAATTGGTATGATTTCATAATTTGTACAATTTCAAGAATTGGTGCAAAATAACTCCTGAGAGTCAACAACAGTGTGATTATCATGGGTGGAAAATTGGCGCATATACTTATTCACTTCACTCGTTGCGCCAAAGAGTTGTCGGTGATGCGATTCTATAAAGAGCGCAACGCGAAAACATGCATGCAATGGATCGCTTTTAATGATGATCCATTCAATGACTGCCGACAATCAGCAGACAGTGTTTAGCACTCACAGAGAGCAGAGTTGGTTTCGTTGAACGACACAGTGAGAGCCCAGCTTAACCTTTGAACTATCTTTGAAGTAAAAACACCACATGCAGCCTCAAGTAACGCATGCATATACTTGTACATCTGTTGAAAAAATTTACTTAAAACTGAATGCTGTCTGAACATGGTTATTGAAAATAGACACCAAATAATACAAGAAATAGTTAGTGACTAAAAAAAGGAAATGAGAAAAATAAAAGTAAATGAAACATTACCAAATCTACTTACGCTTCTTTTTTCTTGTATTTTTTATCGTACGTTGGTCTTGTAAGTTCATCATCAGAGTCTTCCGCTTCTTGTGGAACATTACAATTACTGAAAAAATAGTCAACACACCATTAACACGTTGACTGCCAGACCTTCTTTGAGATTTCTTTCCACGTTCCAGAACAAGCATACATGTACAAACATACTTTTTAAAAATTCTACCTCGTCATATATATCACCAAAATGGTGCGTCTAACAAATTGGCGGGAAACTATTAGAGGACAAGTAAACTTGTCGCCGGCACTCGGACAGCATTTTCTATTTTCTCTACCAAGTTTGAGTTTTCTTGTCCCTTTCTTCCATTTGCCGGTATATGTTCAGAGGGACCCCACTTGTGCAATTGAGTGTACTGCCAGCACGATAACACAACAAACATACATCCGTTATTTGTACGTTATCGTCTAGGTGTATCTGCCCCAAACTACCGGCCGTTATGTCTGTGGTTCTACAATGTATAACAAAGGAGTAATAAAAGCTAGAATGTTTTAAACCCCGATTTTGACAAGTGTAGTCGTCCCTAGCCCCCTCAGCAACACTCAGTGTTAAATCATTGCTAACACATTTAATTTACATTACCAAAGGCTTACGTAGTTTACACAAAAAAAAATATCAAAAGTTATTTGACAAAAACATATGACAATCATAAAATATGGTCATGACAACATTATATCATGACCATATATAGGTAGATCATGACTATATATGGGACAGGGGCCACTCATTCTTGTTTTCCACCTAGTCTAAAGATAATTTCATCGCCCACCTTTTTAACCAACTTTTCCATCCTTAAATTCACTCTTAGAGTTTACAAATGTTAACACCCACCCACCCTTAAAATGTCTATCACACACCTGTAGTTTTCTACAGCTACAACCCTGATAGGAATACAACAGTTTTATGTCAATTGTACACAAAGCTTAAAAATAACTGTATAGTGGAATTATGTATGGTATAGATTCTTCCATGAAAAATAAATAAAAGGTTTTTAACATTAACCATTTGATAAATGATGATGATAAATAAGACTGTTATTCATGCCTACAAATAATTCTGTTTTGTATATTGCAGACTATCTTCTCTAGAAAATGACATGAGACAAAACATTAAAATTGTTAAAAAGTTAAAGATAAAATTTTAGACAAATATGACCTAAGATACTGTAAAATACATTGTAATTTCTTCATTTTATTAACTCTGATTAGATGTTTTATTGTTCCTCTTGTTAATAAATGAATGACTGACATATTGATGGTAATGAAAGGGATCAACTAAACAATTTTAAAATTGATGAAGTAACTGTATTTGTAAGGTTTCAAAATTAAATTGCATTTCAAATTGAAAAGAATGTACTGACTTCTGACTAGTATCTTTGTTCATTGAGCAAAACCAACGTTCAGGCAGTTGGTCGGGATCAACCGAGTCCGGTAACTTGCGCCATTTAGAACATTTATCACACTGAACCCAGGTGTAATCGGGAACGCTATAAAAACAAAGGAACATTGATTAATTGAAATCAACATAAAAAATACAGTATTTATTTATTAATGTCAATACAGTATTTATTACCGTCCAGGCATGCATATGTGATGCTGATATCAAATTCATAGGAAGTTTGTAAACAAGCAAACTTGTACTTCCATTGGTTACATATATATAGTATTGGTCATTCAATTGTGCCTTACTGCTTGAAAACATTTTTGGATAAATATTAAAGCAATACACAAGAACTTTTTTTACCCCCTCCATCAAAAACTGGAAATAATCTAGCTGTTAAATGACTGCGACCTCTCCAAATGATAGAAACATCTGAGGAAGGGCCCGTTTCTACTGCCACAAAGAACTTTCTTAAGAACTTTACTTTCACGTCAGTAGAAATAGGACTTATAAAACTTTAAAGAGGGTTTTTCGAAACTTAAAAGGTCTGATATATAAGAACAAAGCAAAATATAAAGAAAACAATAGAATTAGGGAAGTAGCAAAAGTCATTTTGTACTCTGAACTGCACATGCCTGTATCTAAGGTCAATCGACTGACCTTGATATGGGCATGCGCAGTTCCAACTACAAACTGGTTTATTTAATGCATTGTCTGTGCATAATGCAGCACAACTAGGTAATAAATTTCAAATACAGTATACAGTATTTAGTTTGTGTTTTTTTTAAATAAATAAAAAATAAAAACTCACTCTGCTTTCTTATTCCCCAGAAACTGATTTGAAGAACCAGCAACTGTCCCACTTTCTCTTTTTTCATTCCAGTAGTCATTCAGCTTATCTCCGACAGCCTTAAGGCATCGACTGTAATGGTAAAACTAATTAATTATTTTTACGTTCATCTTTTGACATGTTCCTATCATTGATTGATTGACTTTAGATTGATAGAAAGAATAAAACAAACATGTTAACTGCACAAAGTAGACACAATGTACAGATAGATCATGCCGGCATAATTACCAGTCTATAACCTTTCAAACAGCGCCCCCGTTACCGCAATAATGCCTAACCCTAGTCTGTCTGAAAGGGTCCTAAAGGATGGCGTAATATTGGCGGTTTTAAAAAAAAAGACGGCAAAATTTATGGTCCACATTTTTTGTCAATATGGCCCCTGATCTTGGTTCTGCTTATGTAAGCGCTGTACGTGCATTACACAAGCAGAATATTATTATTTTGGCAAGGGGATTTCTAAGGTCATTTCGGAACCATTTAAGGCGAAGGAGATTGGAATTTTGAGCAGCTGCAAAAGAAAGTGAAAAAATTAAATACCACTGTGCTCAACTGTTTGAACTTTAACCTTGTTTCTTTATGCATAAATGCACACACTGGCTTGATTGCCGCAATATCTAGTTGACACTTTCAGACAGAGCAAGCCATTAACCATTACTGCAATACTGCGGCAATATTACTAGGTTCTCACGGCGGTTTCAATATAGACAATAAATAGTGAGCCCTCTGTTGGTCACTATTATACATTTTAGATATTCTCGTAGTTGGGGGCGCTAACGCGGAAGCGATAATTTCATTATTCTCCATATATGGGTTTTTAAATGACCAACCAACAGGTTTAAAATTAAAAAACATAATGAATATTCATGATATTATCGAAGAAGACATGCTAAACAGTTCCGTAGTATAATATAGGTACGATGTCATGGCTCCTGATTTTACGTGTGAGTATTTGAATTTATTTCATGTTTTTCACCCAAAACTTAAGAAAATCTGGCATGTAAAGTTTACATGGCTATAAATAATTTTTTGAAACATTGCCACTTGCTCCATGTTTAATTTTTTTTAAATTCTTGGTCCTACCTTTTTTCGGCGCCTTGAGACGATTTTATTGTGGAAGGCGCACTACAAATATCCCACCATTACCATTACCATTACCATGTTATTACTATAATATAATATATATAATTCTGCATTATCCTCTAAAAAATCTCTCTGACAACTGTTCCGGTAAAAATTTTATTTAAGTTTAAAAATGACCGTGTCTGGCCTTTAAAATACACGTGTTTACCCTAGGCAGGCCTAGCATGTCTACCCTTTAGACGTTTGGCGTAATAAATAACACGGAAAAGATAACTATATATGTTTTTAAAATATAATTCAAATGTTTCTAGCAGTCTTCCCAAAAATAGCCTACGCTACGGGAGGGTAAGCTGCCGCCTGGGCTTAGGTGAAAGTAAACAATGTTTGGCCCGGAGGGTATTTAAAATTTTAAGTATACGCGGTATGCTCTCACGTGAAAGTAGACCTACGCTAGGCCTAGTCTATTCGCTATAGACATATTTTTAGGATTATTCAGACCCCAAGTTTTATAAAAACAGTTATCTTGTAATTTGAAAATGTCTAAAAATATTTGATTATTTGATTATTCTATTATTATTATTATTATTATTATTATTATTATTATTATTATTATTATTGTTATTGTTATTAT
>NW_022712751.1:187891-188942 GCF_011630105.1 Anneissia japonica
CCTTTTTTTCAATGTATGGTGTTTATTTTTTTTTTATTTTTATGTTTTGGAACGTTACTGTACTTGTATTCCCAAACTATTAAGAAATAATAATAATAATAATAAAACTCTTACGCCCTTTGTACCACATCGAAACCAAGGGAAAAGTGAGCACACAATAAATTAACACTTAAATTTTTTTACTTTCCATTGCCTAGATTGAATTATATTGTTATGTATTGATTAATTAAAATATATTTATATTTATCTTTTCAGCTTCTTTAATTGTTACGACGCAGGATGAAAATCAGATACTATGGTGAGATATGTTTACATCTATCCGGTTTTAATCGATATGCAAGCTACATGGAAACAGACGAACAGATGAACTCGTCATTTTGTCTCTGCATTCCTGCTGTTACAGACAGTTTTGTTTGTATTTTTGAAGAGACCTGGGACTTTCAGATGATGGGAAATTTATATTTTCTCTGAATCAACTTACTATTGAGAACAGATTGTTCAAAACCCCATACCCTTTTTGTGAAAATAAATTTACACACTAATTACTGCACATATTAACACAAAGCGCAATAACATATTTTGTTGTGCAGTACTATAATATAGTGTGAATATATTGAATTTTCTACTTACAAAGTGCAATAGCAATTTCTACAAAAATAACTGTCAGAATTAAGCTGATTGCATACCTTTAATTTGGATTCCTGATGATGTCATAATTAATATCAAAGTATTGAATCCCTAAACGTTGAGTAAGTATTATTCTATCTGTATCCGAGATTAATCAGTGGACCTTTCGGTTTAATTTGGATTCTTGTATTTTTAAAGGTTTATTTTGTTCATTAAAAATATAACATGTAGAACATAATGTTTGTGTCTATTTGTAAACTGAAGTGTAAGCAGAATGATGATTGTAAATGATACTGGCTAATTTAACAGATGAATATTGGATCATTGTTTACATTTATTTATATTTTAAATTTTCTTTATTTTAGAGCCATCCTAATTATTGCCATCAAAATATAAAATGTTATTCAATGCAAGCCTGTATTTA
>NW_022712751.1:188953-205537 GCF_011630105.1 Anneissia japonica
TATATATTAGCTGAATAAAAATAATATATATATTATACAATTATAATTTTAACATTTAACAACATTAATGCAGCAAAGCCTATCCAAAACCCCAATAAAATCTAGGCCTCAATCTAGGCCTAGAGCATGTATAACCAACGCGTAAAATTGCGCGTATGAGCCCGTGGAGTTGTCAAAAACGCCTAGTAAAGCCAAAATATTTGCTGTTTCAATCGAAATTTTTTAAAAATCGGAAAAAGTTGTCA
This sequence comes from Anneissia japonica, assembly GCF_011630105.1. Lineage (NCBI taxonomy): Eukaryota > Metazoa > Echinodermata > Crinoidea > Comatulida > Comatulidae > Anneissia > Anneissia japonica. The sequence continues at coordinate 189,199 of NW_022712751.1, forward strand.
GGCCAATATTTCACAGAATACAAGAACAGACACTGATTGTTCATTGGCGACCAACGATAACATCCAGAAAAATTGCACAATTTTGTACAACGACGATAATTACGACCATGTTTAGCGATATTAACATTTACGGAGTTAAGGCGTTGTTTGTTTACATTTTTACTGTAGACCGGCCTTACTTTTCTCGTTAAAATTCATGATTTTTATACAAATTCATGCATTGCAAAAATTTTGTTTAGTAGCTGATATAATAATTAGACAAACAGAACATGGATGGGGGGATATTATACTCATATATTATTTTTAGCACAATTCTACTATGTACCAAAAAAAGCAGTTCCGCTAGGCTCGCACGATCCCAATCGCGACATGAGTGTGTTCGTTCGAGGCTTGTGGTGCGTAAATATATGAAAGGCGCGTTGAAAACACTTATTGTCCCAATATAGTGCGTATGAAACCGCCGTGTTCTGAGGTGGTCTAAAGTAAGCCGGCATATTGGCGTACTGACCCTTTCAGAATGAAACCCACGCCGGCGTGCTTACCACAATATTGCTGTACTGCAGCTCTGCCTGAAAGGGGCTTATTAGTCGCTTGTATAAAGATGACATAAATAACCAAAGGTAAAATAAGGTGCTATAAAGAAGACAGTTATTACAGCAAAACTGTACCTGTAAGCCGCATCACCAAAAAAATCTTGTTTATTGTGTGTTGGCTTAAGAAAATTACAATCGATCACACCAACGACCTGCGACCCACGATGGTCAGCCTGTAAAAATATTAAGTGAAATTAATTTGATATGAAATCTGAGTTTACCAAGACATATATTATGCAAAAGCTTAATAATTTCTTATTTTCACCTTTCACCCAACAGCAAAAAATAAGACATACAAATTATACGATGCAACAATCTTAATCTTATAAAAATTTATCTTTTTATGAGGATAAAGCTCTGTTTACACTATCAAATTTTATACGACAAATAAGTGTGATACACCCACAAAATTTGGTAGTATGAACAGACCTTTAGAGATTAAATCTGTTTTTATTCAGAGGATTCATGTCCGAATTTTATTTTTACTGTTAAGCGCATTGAGGCTTTAGCATAATGCACTATATAAGCCAAAATTATTATTATTATTATTATTATTATATGAACCGGGATAGAAATGTAAAGCTCGGTTTTCATAAAATCACTACACAGTCGCTACAGTGTTTTCACTGCAATCCTTGCGCTGCATAGCTGTCCCCAACGCAATCAGGAACACTCCCTGATTCAACTGACCAATCAGCATCAGGATAGGAGTCGGCGATAGCGTGTAGTGATTTTATGGAAACCAGACTTAAAGGCTTGACTAGACTATCAAATTTCATTTTACAAAAACAAGTGATATGCCTAAATATGGTCATGATGACATCACACAGGCATGTCAAGACTATATATGGGCATGTCATGACTATATATGGGCATGTCATGACTATATATGGGCATGTCATGACTATATATGGGCATACAACACGTTTTTTATCAAATAAAATTTGATAGTGTGGAGAGAGCTCACCCCGGTATTCTTAAAACCAACTTTAGTCGTAGTTTGAGCTAAAACTTCAAAATATACGTCATTTCATATTCTTAAAACAAACTATTTCATTGTATGTTTACATGTACATTTCACAAAAAATTTAATCAATACTGTAGATTTACCGCACTAAAAACATGCTTTTTGTAACTTGTGATAGAGTGAAAAGAATCAAAATGATAATATAATTAGGTCTGATGTATCGTTGGTGTGTTCACCGAAAGCGACATCAATTTCAGCTTCCAAATGGCAAAATTAACATGTTTTGCTAGCCATATGAGATAGTGATTTGCACGGATTCCCTCATGTTGCGGTCACATAGCTTCTCACCATAACAACAACAAAGATTGTGCCGCCCTTGCTCAGACTCAACAATAATAGTTCTCCAAAGAAGCAAAGTTTCAGTGATTGATTAAATTCTCTGTCTTTATAAGTTAATGACTAATATAGCTAATATAAAAAAATTTAGTTAAGAGAATGATGGTCTATTATGAATTATGAGGAATACGTTTTTGAACGATAGGATGGCAGCTTGATATTAATTCATGTTAACGGATCTCTAAAATTTCTTCTATTAAAATTGGAAGTTTCCATTGGTTAGTTTGATAGTCATTGCTTGCCAGCCGTCTTTAGCTGAACTACAACTAAAGGACTTGATTTAGTCGTAGTTAGAACTTGGTTAGAATGGTTTATTAATATAAATTAAGTTTAAACTAGGACTAAATGAAGTTCTAGTTTGAAGTTTGACTAAAGTTCGTTTGAAGTATACAGGCTTTAGAATCTAGCTACAGTTCCAAATCTTTCTGACATTATCCAACCTAAAGATGTACTCACTTTCATTTGGTACCCCAACCGCTGGTAAGACTTGATCAATCGATTAAAGTGATAGAAGCACACACCATATGGATATTTCTTGGGGTTGAATCCAAATGTTATTGTAACCTTTATAAAAAAGAAATAAAACAGTGTAGTTTAGTTTCTTTATTTGAAATACTTTTTGTTAGAGTGGCACATATCAAATTGATGTTGTATCCAACGAAAAATAAAAAACAAACAAAAGATACATGAAAAAATAACTTAACTACTAAAAATTTAACAACTTTGTTGGCCAGGTCCTTCTGTAATTTGTAAATCTCTGACTGGTTTTACTTTCAGTTTCTTGTTTCAAACAGAAAATTATCTACAGTTTCTTTTGAATTGCTTTTAAAAGGACAACAGATACTGTACCAATATTATTTATATGGCACAATTTTTTTCGACATTTTAAATCCAACCAATTTGAATTAGCTTTAAATTTCTGGTTGTTCCTTTAAAGCTACTTTTATCTAATAAATAAATCTCTAATTTTGGTTTGCCTTTGTATCGTCTGTCAGTAGGAAACTTTAAATTTGTGTGATGAGGTGATGCTAGAGCAGAATCACTTATGCATGACCGTCCTACCTGGCATCTTACATTCTCTGCACACGGAAAACTTACTGTTCTCGCATGCCCAGGTGACTTTTAGTGACATTACGTTCTACGTCCTACGCGCGTAGTACAATCACAAACTCCCTAGTGTAAATATTAATGAACTTCGGTGCTTTGTGATGTGTTAGCTTAAAAATATTCCACAGATTTTACTGTCATGAAATTACATCAAAGTGTTTACGTTTACCTTGCTATTGCCTCCCATAGGCCTGTACACATCCTTTTCGGTTTCCTGAAGACTCTTTGCAATTAATACGGTTCTCACCTTCTTCTTTCGCAAGTAGATTTTAATTTTTGGACTAAGGTACAGCACAGAGCAGTACGCCTAGTGATACGTCATAAAAAGAGGAAAAAAGATATTGAACTGTGGCAAATATATTTAACTAACGATTATCATTGAATACTATTATTATAGTATTATAAAGGCAAATTTGATTTGATTTGAATTTATTTAGGTCTTTTTGATGTATATAGTATAGTATATATATTTCTTCTTGGCTTTTTTACTTGGATTATTTTGCTATATTATTTTGGTCTAACTGAACTATAACGTACGTGACAAAGTAAACAAGAAGTTAGTTCATTGTAAAAATAGGTCCCTTATGTAATGACAGGTTATACAAATAATGAATTATTATGAGTGCAATGGGAAGAACATTTTCATAAGTGAAATGGAACAATAAATCTTTCAGTGAATGGAAACATTCTTTCCATTACACAAATAAAAGACATTCATTATTTGTTTTATAATAATTGTAAATACCTTTAATGAATAGTCACATTTAGGCGTTTCTTCAGAATGTTGTTGCCTGAAGACTTTCAGCGAGCCCTCACTCTTCTCTCTCGGGCGAGCACCACCAGCAATCAGTATGTCAGTATGATCTTTTTTGAAATCAAACTCGTACCTGTCTGTTCTGCAAGATAATCAATCTCCAAATATTACATATATTGTGGTGCCAGTCCAAATTTGTCCTTTACACCGCCTAACTCACATACGGGAAATATTTGAAGATCCAGCTATCAGACTGCAAACAAACCCTATAATATCCAGATTTGAACTAGAACATTACCCTCTTGGCCAAAAGCTCTCTGTTATTATTTACATGTACAACTTCATGTCAGAACATAATCCAAAGTGATTGACGAAAATTTAATAAGCATAACTGTCCAACCCCAAGACATTATTAGAAGTCTTACAATGGAATATAAAATCATTCTTTATTAAGGAAAACATAATAATAGAATGTCACAAAAAAAACCCAGGTCATGGCTTAATTAGGCACATGCAGGGTGGAGGCAGAACAGAGACCAAAAAAAACAAAAAAACAAGAAATCAATTACAAATAAAATTAAATAAAATTCTCCCGCTCAGACGAGTGTCTGGCGTTCCAGATAACATAACTGCTGGTCAATGACAGTTCGCTAATTTGCTTTTTACACTTGTTACATTGCTTACTACTTAATTTTAAAATATTATTTAGTCTCGTTTTATTATCTTTAGAAAAAACGCCCCTAGAACCCACCTCCAGGCAAAACAATGTGCATTTATAACCTTTATTTTTGATATCATTGACGATGTCGACGAATTATTAAAATCACATTGTGCATTTTTACAAAACTAGGAAAACCTTGCAAAAATATTAAAGGCAGGCTGCGGAGAAAAGTCAGCTGGCCGTGATCAATATCAAAAAATTAATCAAATATAAACTACATCCACTGATAACCATTTGAAGAGGGGTTCCCAACTTTGGTTGGTTTGGAATATTAGAACAAATCAAAAACAGGTCTCCCTCTAATTAAAGACCACTTTTCAGAGGTTCCCATATTAACAATGTCTATTATGCTAATTAGAGACCAAAGCTATTGAAGAACATGGACAACCATATCCCAAATGTGGTCTCTAATTGGAGCGTGACCTGTATAAAGATAAATTATAATTAAATACAAACACTTGATGTTGTCCATTAAACGATTTCTCTTGGGAGAGATTATATATAACTATTCTCGTGCCCGTTGGAGACAATATTTTGTCAAACTGCTCTTTTAAAGCCGAATCACTTTTAAAGATTGAATACTTCTTCAAGTGTGTAAACGACAGCTCATGTTCCTTCGATATCTGTATCTACTTGCTAAGGAATACAATGATGATATCAGTAATTGAGTTTTTTTTACCTCGAATAGAAGCCTAATGGGTTTAATCTTGAGAAGCTCATCTCAAATTAAAGCAATTTTCTTTATTTTGCAAAAGCAGACTCCAAAAGAAGCCCATTTAAAGTTTAAAAAAAAAAAAATCAGTCCAGGGCTTCTATTCAAGGTTTTACGGCAGATAGAACACATCCTGCTCAAGCTATTGTTCTTTCATCTGTCCAGGAAAATACTGTTCTTTCTTGAACTACATTGTAGATATTTATTGGATTGGATTTATTCAATGTACTGCGTTTTTTTATAACATGCACATGAGGCATATTGCCAACAGGCTTAACCCTTTCCAGTCGTATGGCGTCGCGATGACGCCCTCTTTGACCAAGCTTTACAGCGACAGGCGTCGTACGTATGTATAGATTTCATGATAATTTTTCTATAGCTAGGCTGCCCTCTTTAGGATTGTTTGAGAGTGATGTAGGAGTATTTCTGTAGAGGGCCTCCTGTATGCAGACCAAATAAAATGGTCAACAGTCATATATTTATATAGGGCCTTCCACAGAAAACCGTCTCAAGGCGCTTTTGAAGCCATAAGAAACAAAGACAAAAGAACGCGAAGAAGGGGGGGGGGGGAGTGCGCACCCCTGATTTTGAGATAGCATAGTGTAGATGATGTAATTTCTCAGCTTTGGTACAGCCTCAGGCAATGGTAATGGGGCAGACTGGAAAGGGTTAAACATCTCAACTGAAAGATGGTGCGCTTTTTTATACTTGCAAATTTAGTTGAAAGACAAGAAGAGCAGTGGATGAACTTGAACCGTGTACCGAAGGATCTCCATGGTTCAGGGCACACTCAGTGACTACCACCAGCTTAGCCGACTCAGCTATGCAGCGCTGTATTAATCAAAACAAGACATTAATCGGAAACATCACAAATAGTAATTACAAAATGCTGTATGCTCTCTGATACATATTTCCAATATCACATTTAAAATCTCTCTGAAACTGTATCTGTGAAACAAATACTAAGCTGGCTTATCTTGTAAGATGCACACAACAATTAGCACAATGTCTTGTGGATGATATGTTTAGACTAGTAGAGACAGCAGCTTAGCTCAGTCGGCCAATCTAGTGGTAGCCACTGTGTATGTGCTGAACTGTGGAGATCTCTAGGACCCCGGTTCAATTCCCATCACTGCCTATCCTCGTGTTCCAGTTGGAGGGCTGAAATTCAAGTTATGATAGCGCACCGTCTTTTGGATGAGACCTTTTAGTCATTTATGGCCCATCCATATGCATGTTAAAGAACGCAGTACACTCTTCGGAGAGAGCAGGGAATTGGTTGTCAGTGTTCACTACCAAGAATCCACTGGAGATAAGCCTTCAGTCTTTAATGAATTCATTACAATAAGTATATAAAAAGGATATTATTAAATTGAACGATTGGAACTTTAATGTCTTCAGCCTTAATTTCTTTCAAGTAGGTTTGAGACAAGAAGCCGATGACCATGCTGTCTTCTATTTTACTGAAGACCACAGCATCTTTGCCAAGTCGCATCGATCCTGATTTGAATCCGTTTCCATAGACACCTATCGGTCTTTTTCCATTTATCTCCTCCTTGTCTGAGAATCCAAAGCTAAATAGAAAAGTAGAGAAATAAAATTTTACGTAAACTAAACAATAATTAAAATTTTATTATGACAACTCTAATACAATAAACATTTTAATGATTAATTAAACACGATATATACCTTTATATTCAAAACCAACCATCAGGTAAAAAACAATTACAACTCGTGGCCAATGGCCAAATTGCGTGTAATTTTAGAAGCACAAATAAAATAGCATAAGTGAGAAAAATACAAAATACTATGATAGCCATCACTGGGGTTTATGCATTGAGCAGATGCAGATGGATAAAATATGGTATGGGACTGTTGGCGTATCTAAATGTTTTAATTGGTAACTGAGATATGTTATTACAATTCCGCAGCACTCTGTCATGACATTTAAAGCGTGTCGCCAGCAGAAGATCAGTCAAGGACAAACTTTTGGCAAACTTAATACAATGTTCTACTCTCCTAACAGAAAGACATGGGAGACTACAACTAATTACCGCTTCATCGTAAGAAGTCCGTACCCAAAATAGTGCGACAAGCTCTGCGTTGAACAGATTCAATAGAGTTATTGAGACTTTTGGTTAATGCAAACAAGTTCAACTCATGACTGTTGAAACTAAATGTTTCAACTCCTTAAAAGAAAAAGTTTCTTATTGGCCTTAGCAATGATATCCTAATGGTTGTCCCACCTCAAAAGAATTAAATGATAAAAATATGATTAAATAAATATAATGTAAAATAAAACTGGTAACTACCTACTTTTTATTAATGTATAACATAACATGATTGAAGCAAAATAATAATCTTGAATAAGTTTTAGCTCTGAAAATTTTATTTGATTTCTAAAAAATATTTACTTGTGACATTATCCATATTTCATGGGAACAATTTGGCATAATGCAAGCCTAGCATTTCATCTCAAAAACATGTTAGTTTAGCTGCGATTTTTTTAAACAAACATTTCTTACCTTAACATCTTGTGCATTTTTGGAACATCCAATCCACTACCATCGTCAGTAAAAGTTAAACAGGGCTTTCCATTTATCTCCTCATAGTCAATATACATGGAAGATGCATTTACATCAGGATCATACGCATTATCTACAGTTAAAATTGAGTTCAAAAAACAATTTAACGAACACACCATAAATTAATGGTAGAATAAGGGTAAGGGACATATCACTAAAATTCACTCTTAATATTTAGTTTTCCAATTTTTGAGTATCACCCACTGGTACTGGTATTGGGTATTTATATTGCGCCTTTCCCTTGCGGTTATGAAGCGCAAGCCAAGCCTCAATAATTCAGGAAAACAATGGTACTGTAGGCATAAAATCAGTCATTATTCAGGAATACCCAAGGAAAAACAATAATACAGTCACACAAACAACAAAGACAATTAAACAGATTACAACAATAAACACAAAAGGAAAGAGCAGGAAAAGACCCACCACCCACCCTTAAAATGTTGACCACCAACACTTCTCACAAGCTTGGATGACATACTTTGATAACTTTGTTTTTCCCTAAAAGCCGGGCACTGCTCCATCAGCAAATAGTTGCTGTGGGTTGTAGCTTTACTACAGCAATTTATTCTTGTGGCCCGACAGCGATTTTTTTGTGGAAAATCATTAATCCACCAAATGTAAATCAAATATTAGCAAATTTAACTGGACTATCTATCTATCTATCTATCTATCATTAAGTAACCATTAGTATTGAGATATAAATCACAGCTTGATGTTCAATGGAAAGGAAGTTAACATCCTGCCACTGTCTCAGGATGAGCCTTGACATTCAAAGGGGCTGTTTCACAATCAGGGAACATTTTTCAAAATCACACTATTTGACCCTGCTGCCTGTTTATTAAAAAAGCCTCAGGATTTCTTTCTATTCCTAAATATAACACACCCATAGCCCTTCTTAACCCAGTATAAAAATAGTTGTACTGGTTCTTTAATTTTTTTTTTTAGACTACAATGTTCATTTTTTTTTACATTTCAGTGTTTCACTCTAAAATAACACATTTTAACTTCCTAAATTTAAATACTAAACCCATATAAAATCTACCAACAATTGGCTTTTTTAAAACTACTTTAGTGCACCTAAGATACAAAAAAAAATTATTCAGTAAATTATTTTGGCAAAAAAATTATAAAAAAATTAAAATATTGTCAAAAAAACTCTTAAAATGTCCTCTCCTTTACATGACATTTTTAACATCATTAAAATATAATTCAAGGAGTTACCCAGAGCAAGCAGAATGGCTTAAAAGATTGCTGTATATCATCTAATTAAAAGCAATAAAAATTATGAACTTATAATTTGGTGTACTCAATTGGTACAGTGGTAAGCAGTGCCATGCATTTGGCGTAAAAAAAAAATGTGTCCTCTCCTTTACAGCATTTTCTTAAGTGGTACCTCTTGTCCTACAGGGATGTAATTGTGCCGGGCGGAGCCGGGCGGGGCCGCCCTGCCTAAAAGTCTACCGCCCAGCCTAAAGCAAAATTTAATGCCTTCCGCCCAGCGTCAAACGTACATATCCGCCCATCCCGAATTCTTACTTTTTTCGCGAGATATCATCACATATTTCTAGCCTCAAACCTCATGCAAGCAGCCTAGCAAATAAAACAACATCGGAAAACCAACCAAGTGGAACTGCCAGACTTTAGCGCTGATTGGACGCTCACGTTCTACTTGACTGAACAGTAAACTGTGTGATCAGCTGGAAATTGACACCGTCCTATCAGTCACGTGATCTGTATGCGGTATTGAGGTTGTTATTGTTTTGAACGCTCTAGTTAATACACTGTAAAGATGGCCCGAAGCGAGTGTAAATCGCTGAATGTCTGTTGTAAACGACATCAGAATTGCAGTGTCTGTATTTTTAGAAGTGAAATTTCTTTTACCAAATCACTGACAAATGTTCCAACATTTATGTGGGAGAGGTTAAGCCAATATACATCAAAGGGAGTAAAATATAGCGATGATAAAACTTGGGACATTTTTTAAAGAGAAGTAGGCCTAGCCTATGGGGATTGTGAATGATTCCCGTACGCTGTGCGCTACCCGACCCGTGGCAATCACTGGTCGGAAGGCTAAGAATAAAGCATAAAATCACAGCTTACAGCAAATATTTTATCAATGTACAGCGACAAAGTGTTATATGCCAGTTATATACTACAGGCACATTTTTGAATTAGTTTTCATATATATATTCTCAAATATATTACTTAACCAGAGAGCATCTGTTCATGATTACTGTACAATTTCGCTATTCCCGCATCCAATGTTTTGATTTTATACCGCATACAGATCACGTGACTACCCTGGCAGCAGCAAGCGCAAAGTGTCAATTCGCTGTGTTAGCGGTGCTATGGTTAAACAAAAGAAATAGAATGAAGGAAGAAACATTAGATGCGATCATGAGAATCGTAATTGAAGGCCCAACACTAAAAGAATACCCATTTAAGAAAGCTGTAGAGGCTTGGGCCAGTAAGAAAAATCGTCGCATTAAGTTGGACTAAGGCACACATAAATACCCTTTCTCACTATATAAACACTGTCTCTTATACACATCTAGATGTGTATAAGAGACAGTTTATACACAAAACGCATTGTCTCATTGTTTCCCACACGATGATTAACAACTATTTCCCACGCTACGACTATTTTTAACTCTCTGGGTTTTCCCATGTAGTGCGTCAGACCTCCAGAACACGCAGACGCAGAAATACATACAATACTGTAAACACTTTATTAACTTCATAATTGACCAACCAAAGATATGAACATTATTATCAGTATTGTTTCTTTATAATAAATAAACAACAACACTTTTTAAAACACTGTATTTATTTTTTTTATTATTAACTTCTTTATTCAATACTGCATAAATAAATAATTCACAATCGAAAACTACGTGCTTCGCAAGAAAACGTCTGGTGAATGGAGTCCAATCTCGATCGGATCATCGGAGCATCATGCGTGTGTTGATAGAGGCTGAATGTTTGTGATTTGTTAATCGAAAGTTTGTTTTGAAATTGAACAAATAACGATTTTTTTTTACATTAATGTACTTACAATTCTTGCAATATAACACATACAACAATAAATCGATCGTTCTATTTATGTCTTTTTATCCTGCACCTTCGATTCGAATGTGTTTGTTGTAAGAATACTCTAGGAGGCTAGGCCTAGTTGTTTTCTGAGACTAGGCTAGCGGCAGCCAGTGCGTGTGGTGCGATGATTTCTTGAAAAAAGCTAGGCCTAGGTTTGACAGGTGCATAATATATCACCCTTCTTATTCAGGGATCAAATTTGCATATGAAAAATATGAGATGAAAATATAACAAATAAACTTAACACACAGAAATTAAAGAAAACTTACAACTTACTTTCAGTCAATAAAAGAACAGTGATTTTAGTAAAATTTAATATTTGCACTCATCTCACACTATACTTACCTCTTTATTTAAACCAAACAAAGTAAGTCATAATTATCATTACCACCCCTTACCACCCCTTCCCCCCCCCCCCCATTTAATAACTGTTCATGCGGTTGGCGCTACGCGGAAAAATACTCACAAGATTCAGCACCCACCCTTAAAATTTTAATACCCACCCTTAATTTTCACTGGCTACATCCCTGGTCCTAGTAAGTAAAACATTTTCTTTATATATGTTTCCTGTAGTACAAAATAAACCACTGCTAAACATAAATAAAAAATTAAAGAAGTTTAATTTTTTTAATTTTCTGATGTCATTAATCTGATGTCCTCTCCTTTACATAAAAAAGGGCTAATAAAACATTTAAATAAAAATATAAAAGAAGTTAGTACTGTTAAGGATTTCTTATTTTTTTAAATGAGCATCACTAGAATTTGTGAAAAAATTTAAAAATAACAACATTTTACAGTGAAATTTTAAAATATTTACCTCGATTATGACCAGCATACTCAAATGCTCTATATTGACAAAATATTTTGAGAAGCTTTTATGTATCCATATATATTTTTAAGGGTAACAAAAAAAGACAATACTTTTGATAAAACAGGCTTAAAATTAGTGCAACATATATACAGCTGTTCATTTTCTTTGGTATAAGGATGCCAGAGAGATGAATAGGAGAGGACATAATTTTTTGACAACTCACAAAACAACTTCCAAATATGAATAAAAAATGGGCTAAAAATAATTTTAAATATAGCATTTACCATTTACACTGCTGATAGAATATAAAAAAAATGAGGGCAATGTTTTGAGAATATTTCCCACACGATTAAAATCGTAACGGTACTGGGTTTGGTCTACAGGAGTTCGTGTTTCGTACAGGTCATTCCATTCATGGAAAAAGCCTTTATACTGGAGAAAGCGTACTGTACCTGTCGTTAGCCATAGTAGCCTAGGTCAATACTAACTCCGGCTATATAAAATTGATTATAAGATTGAAAATATTAATCTTATTATTGTGATACTATGTACACGTTTTTATTTATTATTTATTCGTTAACGTTAATATATTTTCATTTAAATTTAGTGTATTGTTTTAAGTATGAATTACTATGTCCATGTTAAATTAATCTTATCTATTAAAATTGTATATTAAAATAATAAAGTTATAGGCATAGCCGAGGACTAGCCTAGGCTAGGCCTAAACAAGTGACTACATATGCGAGTGTAAAAAATTATGAAAAATATGAATAAAACGAAAAAATTGTGAAAGAATAAAGGAAGGAATAGGAAAGAGATATTTGGGGCGGCTAAAACATCCAAAAATATACAATAGTAGTCAATATGCTATTATTGCATTACGTTTTTGTAAACAATTTTGGGCACTAATCATCAGGTCTCGGTGCCACAGCCTACACTTTTCATAATTCGAAATCGAATCGGATCTTAAGTGATTTCCAAAATCTCTTTTATATGAAATAAAGAATAATTAATGTTTAGAAAACAAAACTAAAACAAATGTCTTACCTGAAAGTACTGTACGTATAAATGTACAATATCATCATATGAACATAATCATGTCTAGTGCATCGCTGTATGTGTATGTGGTTCTGTTGTTTGTTCTGCTATGATGATGAACGTTCTTTTCCGTCCGTATGAAAAATTAGCGTGTGTAACGCGAGTAATTTTGTTCTGTATTTTTACGCATTGTTCTGTATGTACGCATCAAAAATAGGCCTACGTCAATTTCTAATGTATAAAAATAATTTCGTTTTTTAATCACTTATTTAATAATTCATTATCTAAATTACTTGATAAATTAATTATTAATATTTTAATATTAGATTCTATTTATGTGTACATGGTATCTGTTATATAATAGTAAGAAATAAGACAGTGTCTAAATGGGAAAGTGGCTATTTTTAAGTGATTCCAGGTTCTTCCCTGAATGTAAAAATGTCAAATATATTGTCCTCTCCTGTACACTTTCTCACTATATAAACATATTGTAAAATGTACATTAAAAGAAAATATCAAGTCTTATGTTCTAAAATTGATAGGGTCCAAATTTTTTCTTGTTATTAATATTGAATGTTTTGAATGGCTGTTAATTTTGTTATTATAAAATGGACTTAAAGCATTTAACACTACTTGTGAAGTTTGAAAATGATATTCAGTACTACTGTATTTGATTGTTAATGTTATAATGCTCTATTGTTTTTGTCCAAAGATTTACTATTGTCATCTTATCATTTCATTTAAAGAGGGTTTTTTTCATAAATTGCTGCAAGCATTCACAGCAAATACAGTACTTGACTACCCAGTGTCAAAATAATGTCCTCTATTTTACAATGAAACTGTCGTCTTTCAAGTTGGCCATTTTGTAAAATTTACAATGGTTGCAATGAGTCACCACATGAGAACCAAGAGCTAGGCTACCTGTAGTCCAATTCACAACTGAATTAGCATCAAAACAAACACACTCATACACTCGTCGGACCAAAGCCACTTTGACCACAAAAAAAAATGCATTTTGTAATTGATATTTACACAGCGTTAAATTCTCTTGAGAATTATTTACAAAAGGAATTTCCATCTACTGTAATGAACAATCGGTGCCACGTAGGCCCAACCGGCACTGCAATAGCTGATGACGATTGTGACAGGCTGCCAACCGGCACCATGTTAATGATTTTGTATTACATCAGAAACATAATTAAAACACGAAATAGCGCCTACCACACTCCACCAAGGATTTATTTAATGTAAACGGCCAATTCATTGAGAAAATAACAGTAGAAGTAGGCCTAAACTAAACGTCCCCATGGTTAATTTGTTTACACTGGATAAGGACAAAACATGTCCATTCGTCGTGCAGATGCAGAATATAATTCATAAAAGAAAGCTTTGCTAAGATCATAGGAAGACAACTCAATTATCACTTCCATCGCATGAAGTACCATAGGGGTATTCGTACCGAACAAGCCTGCTGGTTATAATAATTCTCCACCATTTAGCAGAAGCACCAGTAGTGATTAGTATGCAGTGTGTGTCTAATATCGTGAGAACAACTTACTTGCGAGAACGTTTCTCAGACTCATTGTTACTAGGCAACTTGGTAATATGATGCCTATTTAAAGCAGTTTATTTTCATTCATGACAAAGTAAAATGAATTAATTGTATTTTATTGAATTGAATATTTTGATAAATATTTTAGGATGCAGAAATAACAAAATAATATAAAAAGTGCAATAATTTAATATTATAAAAAAATCTCAATACAAGTTGTTAAATTGTTTGTTCTTGGTTTGTGTCATTTTAAACAACACAAAAATGGTGGATATAGGTCTACATTGCTCTGAAAAAACTTGGGAGTGCATGTAAACAAGGAGGTTCTATTTTTATATCTCTGTGGTGTAAACAAAAAATTACACACAATACCGATCGTTTCTTAAATAAGAAACGATCAGCCATTGAACAATAAACATGAGACTTCCAATAAAAATAAAAAAATAGTTTTTACGACCAATATTTTTAATATTTACTTGAAGTTTTCGGAATGTAGGTCTTGTTTTTGTCCATACTATTGTTTTGGCCACTGATTAATCTTATAATATTAATAATATCCACTGATTAATCTCCTCTTATAATAATAATAATAATGTAGTTTTATATGAGAAATTGGGGATAAGCTCCAGCCGTATGAGTCCAGTGGCTCGGAAAGGATTTAGTTTTTTTTTATAGTTTATGTAGTGCTATATGCATCTAACATAAGATGCTCAGGGCGCTTGATATGTGGACTAGGAACTCGATCTGTAACTGTCTTCACCCCTAAGGGTCCCTTCGCGTATGTGCTGCCCGGTAACCCGGTATCAGCAACTATCATCGTCCACCACAGGGGTTGTCTGTTCCAGTACACCGGGGTATCAACCTACTCGTCTCGAATAATGTACTGGGTTCTTTATAGTGCACACAAGCCAATGTATACACTGGGCCTAAGGTTTATAGTCCTCATCCAAGACTCATTCTACCACCAGAACCATAGGCTGTTCGAACCAGCGCCAATTATATGGCTGTAGCTTGCGGGGCCCCTGCTAACAGCTCCTGGTAATTTTAATCACCCTAGGCAACATTGATTTGCCTAACAATACAGTTTATAGTCTTTGATCTCTGCACTATTCATTATTAAACACTATTACTCTTTTTTCCCAAATCCGATATATGCAGGGCTTGCCCTAACTTTTTTTGGTAACTAGCCCACTGGGCTAGTTTACTAGAGATTTTACTAGCCCACAGAATATTTAACTAGCCCACAGACAAGAAAAAAATTTGTTTCAAAATATTTATTAGCGACAATTAAATGTCATGTCACTCACCCCCAGTGGCAATAAATCTTTTTTTAAGAAAATATATTTCTTGCTAATTTTCCACTAGACAACCGGGCAACATGAGGAGTAAATAGGCTAGCCCGGAGCAGTTTTTACTAGACATTGTACGCCGGGCTAGTACTAAATCGAGCCCTGTATATGGTCACATACTTATTCTTAACTAAATTACTTTAAAATTACAATGTATAAACCTGTCACACATTGCTTGTTTTTTATTGTTTCTGTAACTTACTGAAATAGTTTCTTGTAATTTGTTCACCTTTTGGTCATGTTTGCCTGTTTACAAACTTTTGATAAAGAATATTATTTAAACAAGGCATTTCTTTACTATTTTAAATCTTTGTCCAGGTTTACATGGGAACATGGCACACACAGTAACCGAATAAAATTTTCCCATGATTGCAACCCGATACAATTACTTTACTTGCTTGATTTGATTAAATATTAAAAAATATCAAGAATCAGCGTCAATAATATTGTTAAAAACAAAAAAAACTCACCAATAAGCTCAGCGATGGCGCCAAAGGGCCAAGCATGGCTCGTGGAATTGGTATGCAGATAGCTAGGTGAAAACTACAATGAAAAAATACAAAAAGATTTGAACACATATTTATGGAACATAAGGCAAGACGTTTTGATTCCTTGTTTTAGCGCACTTGTTTTTAAAGATAATCGGTGGAGGGCGGAATAA
>NW_022712751.1:206504-211420 GCF_011630105.1 Anneissia japonica
TACAAATCTGTTTCGTATGATCAGCGAAGCTGACCACACTCATCAGGTGGTATCCTATGTGCAACTGATATAAAAAAAGAGATTAAAAGAGAGGTATTGCTTATCACATTGGATGGCCTATTGTCTATAGTTGGTCATGCGCTAATAGATTATGCGCTAATAGATTATCACTGCATTTAATTGCTAGACATATAATGGTTGATCTACAGATATTTAATACGTGGTTCATTGGTTGCATAATAAAAATTTCTTTCTGTAGACTGATCAATCCATACTAATTCATTTCTCCTGTTAAGTGAGCCTAGTTCTGGGTGACAGATTATTAGAAACTTTTCATGTAGACAGAGGTTACATCTTTTGGTAGCATTTGTATAAGCCTTACATTGCTTGATTTTCACTTGACATGATTTTCCATTGAATTGAATATTGCACATTATTGTTCTTTAAAGTCCAAATGTATTTACTTAGTTCAGTACTGTTCTTATGTTTAGCATTTATAAATGAGCTGGTGTGATTAGCGTATCTTTTTTTGAAGCTGTTCCCTGTTAATCCGATGTATGTTTCTATGGCTGAATTGTCGCATCTCGTTACGGTGGCTTGGTATACTATCTGTCTCTTAATATATATATATATATATATATATATATATAAACATACAAATGCAAAACAAGTGAATAATTAATTAAATTGCATTATGAAATGGAATGGATAAAATTTACAAAAATATTGCGAAGAGGAACACCTTAAGCTAAAAACTGCAGATAAAAGATACAGATAAAAATACAAATAAATATAAGTAAACATACATTTTTATCGTTATCGTTAAAGTGTAAACAGGCCTTATGTCCCCGCTAGGCCTGGGTCCGGGGGATGGAACTACAATTGACAAGTGCATACTATTACCTCTGAGATAGTACCATCAAATTGACTGTTCGGACTGATGCTTTTCTTGGTCCGGGGAGGGGGTAGTGAAAAGTTAGACAAGCTTAGCCTACAGACAGTAGACAAGTAGGCCTAGGCCTAGACTAGTCACTAGCCTCTCGCCAAGGCCTAGTACTACTAGGCCTAGTAGTAGTAGTAGTAGCCTAGCCACCTACTAGCCTAGCCTCTAGCATAGGCTGGACATACCTAGCTAGTAGGATAGGGCCTGGGCCTATGCGGCCTAAGCTATGCTAGCCTAACTAGTAGGCGGCCTAAATCCTATGCTAGGCCTACTACAAATACACATCGATTTTAGAAACAGTGTTCCGTGTTGAATACTCACTCGGCTTAGAGGGACTGTAGATGGTCCGGGAGAGGGTCCTTGACCTTGATTAGTAGAACTAGCCATGCTCTAATTTTAAAGAAATAACAACGACACGGACATCAAATTCGCGGTATGTCACGACCAGCCTAGGCTTGCTTCAAATGTGCGCGCAACTAGATTCATACCAACTCTCGTCATGCATGGAGGAATTAAATATACTCTCTGATCTTCTTGTGGTCGACGGAGTAAAATAGTGGTATCCAAATAGATTATTGAGGTTTTCTGCAGTGACATCTAGCATATAGGTACTAGCAAATAGCGGAATCCAGCACATGACGATTCTAAAAATAAATTGAGAAATTCCCCGGATGATTTGTTTTACAGGTATAGTAGATAAGAAACTGGTTGCCAGGTTCTTCCAAGGTGGGGGGGGGAGGGGGAAGGAGGTTTTCTGGGCGTGAGGTCCACGGTCGAAGCCCCAGTGGGGTCGGCGAAACCCCCAAAGCAAGGGGAATTTTGTGCTTTATGGGTCTAAATCTGGTTTTCCACTAACTAATGCAGGGTTGCCAGCTTGTCGACAGGCTTCACGGCCAAACACACGCCACTCACGGCCAAATTCGGCCAAACTTTTTTTCGATATCGGCCAAAATTCGGCCAGATTTTAATCCGATTAGAAGACAACAGTGGGTACGTTCATTTGAAACAGGCCCGGCGGAACGATTTTCAAAGTGGGGGGGGGGCCCACTTATAAGCAGGCGCGTAACAGGGGTCTTGGGTCAGGGGGTGGCGGCAAAGGTAACAATTTTCCCGGTTAGTAATTTATGACTTGATGTGATACCCACCTCCCACCCCCACATAGAAAACAATACGACATAGGGCTTATTTTATTATTACACACGTGTGTTTGAAACTAAATATAAGCATTTTCATCGTGGTTTTATTTATTACAATCATAGGCCTATTCTTTATAAGAGACAGAGATTCTATAGGCCAACTTAGTTAAATTTAAGTTTACCATGATTAGTCAGACTGCAATAAAACATGCAGTAAAGTAAAAGTCTTTTGTGTCCAAAATCAAAGACAAAGGGCTAGCTTATAGGCTACACTCAAACAAAGCACTTCCTGGGTCCCAGAGACAACAATAGAGTTGGCTTGTTTGGGCTAGCTTAAAATCAGAAAAGTTCCTTCAAAAATCTTTAGAAATTCTTCAAAAACAAACCTTAAAAATCACAAACTTTACAAAATCTTGGTCTTCATAGTATCCTCCATAAAATTGTGTAAAATATAAACATGATTAAAGATGTGAAACAGTAAAAAATCAACTTTTTTGTACTAGACTATAGAGTTCCAACATACACCACCACCACATCATCACCACATGCATGTGGCTAAAGGCCTGTTTATACTTCAACAATAACGATAAAAAAGCTAAAAAGCAATAGTTCATAGAAAATAAAAGAAATAAGAGAAGTTTTTACACTAGAACAATTCGATAACGATTTATCAGTTATGCGATAACAACATATTTTGACAAATCAAATCAGATGACGTCATAATCATGGAAAAACATTAAAATCGTCGTAGTAGCAACGATTTTATCGTTTGTATTTGATTATGACGTCATCTGATTTGATTTGTTAAAATAATTTGTTCTTGCATACACGATAAATCGTTATAGAATCGTCCTAGTGTAAAAACTTTTTATCGTTATCGTTAAAGTGTAAACAGGCCTTATGTCCCCGCTAGGCCCGGGTCCGGGGGGTGGAACTACAATTGACAAGTGCATACTATTACCTCTGAGATGGTACCATCAAACTGACTGTTAGGACTGATGCTTTTCTTGGTCCGGGGGAGGGGGGAGTGAAAGTTAGACAAGCTAGAGAGCTAGCCTTAGCCTACAGACAGTAGGCAAGTAGGCCTAGACTAGGCTAGTCACTAGCCTCTCGCCAAGGCCTAGTAGTAGTAGTAGCCTAGCCACCTACTAGCCTAGCCTCTAGCATAGGCTAGACCTACCTTGCTAGTAGGATAGGGCCTGGGCCTATGCGGCCTAAGCTATGCTAGGCCTAGTAGGCGGCCTAGGCGCCTAAATCCTATGCTAGGCCTACTACAAATACACATCGATTTTAGAAAGTGTTCCGTGTTGAATACTCACTCGGCTTAGAGGGACTGTAGATGGTCCGGGAGAGGGTCCTTGACCTTGATTAGTAGAACTAGCCATGCTCCAATTTTAAAGATATAACAACAACGCGGACATCAAATTCTTTCAAGGAATCGCGGCACGTCACGACCAGCCTAGGCTTGCTTCAAATGTGCGCGCAACTAGATGCATAACAACTCTCGTCATGCATGGAGGAATTAAATATAGCCTACTCTCTGATCTTCTTGTGGTCGACGGAGTAAAATAGTGGTATCCAAATAGATTATTGAGGTTTTCTGCAGTGACATCTAGCATATAGGTACTAGGCAAATAGCGGAATCCAGCACATGACGATTCTAATAATAAATTGAGAAATTCCCCGGGTGATTTGTTTTACAGGTATATAGATAAGAAACTGGTTGCCAGGTTCTTCCAAGGTGGGGGAGGGGAGAGGAGGTTTTCTGGGCGTGAGGTCCACGGTCGAAGCCCCAGTGGGGTCGGCGAAACCACCAAAGCAAGGGGATTTTTGTGCTTTATGGGTCTAAAGCTGGTTTTCCACTAACTAATGCAGGGTTGCCAGATTGTCGACACGCTTCACGGCCAAACACACGCCATCTCACGGCCAAATTCGGCCAAACTTTTTTTCGTTATCGGCCAAAATTCGGCCAGATTTTAATCCGATTAGAAGACAACAGTCATTTGAAATACTACGAAAATTATACGAAAATCAGCGGTCATTCGTTTGCAATTGAAGAAATGCAAATGATATACACAGAACAATGTTTAAAATAAATAGCCTATGTTCTTTAGTTGCTGGCATGCAGGCCAATTTAGGGGCAAATCCAGAGATGTCCGAAACGGGGAGGGCCGGGGCCGAAAAAAGGGGAGGAGGGAGGGCGAGGAGGGGGGGGGGGGCGAAAGTGGGTCCGATCGAGATAACACCATCTTAAAGGATATTGTCTTTTCTAGACGCCCGAAAATAACCTGATGCGTTTGGGCGATCATTTTTTTTTTCTTTTTTTTACCATCCCTTCCCCTTAAATCCACCTCTGCTATTTAAAATCACAATATTAAGATTGATCTAAATTTGATTTAAATATATTAAATATTAATGTATATTGTAGTCAATTTATAGCAAAATTTTTAAAGGCCTGTTATTGGCAAATCCTGGCTCTTTAATTAGAATGAATTAAGTTACATAGTTAGGTAACACAAACTGGCGTTAAAACAAACCTATGAAAACTTTAATAAATACTTTTTATCTAAACTTCTAAATTCGCCTCTGAATGTTATTATCGCAGTACTTAAAGCAATAAATCAATGTTGCTATCAGAATTATCATATGCAACCTAACTCCAGAGTAACTTCGAAGAAGTCTATGTAAAACTTGCTAGAAATTGGAGGTGCCATCCGACCCGAATGATCACATCATGGACCTATTAATAATTATTAATAGGTTCATGATCACATCGAGCATTTATATATGGCGCTCTACATAAAGAACACTGCAGCACCTAGGGCTATACAATTCAA
>NW_022712751.1:211628-220994 GCF_011630105.1 Anneissia japonica
CTTTAATAAATACTTTTTATCTAAACTTCTAAATTCGTCTCTGAAAGTTATTGTCGTAGTATTTAAAGCAATAAATCAATGTTGCTATCAGAATTATCATATGCAACCTAACTCCAGAGTAACTTCGAAGAAGTCTATGCAAAACTTGCTAGAAATTGGAGGTGCCATCCGACCCGAATGATCACATCATGGACCTATTAATAATTATTAATAGGTTCATGATCACATCGAGCATTTATATATGGCTCTTTACATAAAGAACACTGCGGCACCTAGGTCTATACAATTTAATTGGGCAATAATAAATTAAATAAATTGCAGTAATTTATATTCAAAAGAAATTCAAAAGAGATAGAACCTCCAACTAGTAGGATGGAACATATACAAAGACACACAATATGGTATAAACTTGCAATGAACTGTCTTAATAAAGCTTAAACGAGGATAAACTTCATAAACAATATATTTCACCCGAACAATTTAAATTATTAAATGTAACTGTTATTTTAATAAATTAAATTATCTTTTAAATAAACTCTCTTACGCCAAATCGGCTGAATCGGGGAACCTTTGTACAAACAAAGGTACAAGATTAGTATCAAATATAGAAATTAAGCTAACAAAAACAAAATATCCAAAACAAGTCTACGTTATATTAGGCCTATATTGAAAAAAAAAATGTAAACTTTTCAAAAATTCGGCCAAATATAGTTTGGCTGTGACTTTTCAAATGCTACGGCCAGGAAAGTTTTTTTACGGCCAGATTTGAGGAATCTGGCCGTCAAAAAGGCCAAATGGCAACCCTGCACTAGTGTAGGCCCTACTACTAGGCGAATTTATTCGCGCGAATCAAAGCGTCGTCGGTTCGCTTCCTGTGCTCTGATTGGTTACGCATTTTTTCGCTTCACAAAAACTCTGATAGGAATGTGAATGCGCATGCCCATAAACCGACGCTTTCGATTCGCGGTATAAATTCGCCTAGTGGAAAACCACCGGGTTAAATAAAGCTAAAAGCACATATGTTTGAAAAGGTCTTTGTCTGTGTGGGTCTGCAGTGCATTAATTTAGTTGGAGGACTTATTTGGGAAATTTGAAGAGGGGGGGGGGGTGTTCGCCAGAAAAGGGGGTTCTCCCGAACCCCCTGGATGGGCCTGGATAAGATAAGATAAGCTTTATTGGTCTATTCACATATAAAAATACATAAACAGAAATGTTTCTTGAATCTGGCATAACACGTTAACACCAACGAACATCAAATTACAAAAGCAAAGAAATTTTAACGCAACTACTCATTACATAATTTAAATATTATATATAAAATATTTTAAATATTAATTAAAGTTATAGTTATTACGAAAAATTTCATTTACAGCAAATTGAATTGAATATTAATTAAAATTAACATTATTTTGGGAAAAATTTTATTTACAATAAATTGAAAAGAATTCAATATCAAAAATATCAATTGCATCAAATATACAGTATATCAAAAATATAAAAATTGCACATGAATACAAGAAAACTGTAACAATTACATACTTATATACAAACAAAAATACACCAGGTAGGCCTTCATAAAAAAAAACTTGTGCAAGTCAAGAATCAATTATAATTATAAACTACAAAAATAAAAGCACGAACAACACCAAAAGCAATAACAGAAAAAACATAAATAAAACACAAAATAAACTTGACTAGCATACAATGGTGGGGTGAGTTTCCAAGTCCAATCACAAACATCCAGGATAGGCCTATTATTATTATTTTAATTTCAATGATGATAACTATCGTTTGACATTCAAGTTGTATAATTGAATTCCATTGGGTATGGGCGAACATCTGAACCGTTTAGTCCTAGTTCGGAGCGGTAAAAATCGGAGTCCAGAATGTGCCATAGGACAAGTACTTTGTGTAAGGGACTGGCTATACGTACAGTGGCTGTGTATACAACAAAAGTGGTTTTGTTAAAAGGCGTTGAAACAAGGAATTGAAGCAACGAGTCACGTGGACTATAAAACACTGGTTTATTTCAAAAGAAATTTTCGACCAGTCCTCCGGTCTTTTTCAGCTTACAAAACTAAATTATAAAATGTGGCTGATACAAGAGATATATCAAAGTGATCAGGGTTTGATAAACAAACCAAAACAAAATTAATGTATTGATAGCTATTTTAGGCTACAATACTTAAGCTTAAAGAATTATAATTAAAGTGTGTAAAATATCTGAAAGCTTTTTCTCTCGATCTTCATCCCCACTTCCCTTCTTTCTTTTTATCCATCTTTTCTTTTCCTTCCAACAAATTTATTTATGAAAAAGTATTATAGATTTTGTTACGTTCTTCCCATGCTTTAGTTAAAAGAATTTTACAATATTTGTTAAAGATTTTTCCTGCCATTTCATAATTATAAAAGGAGTTAAAATTGGGTTTGTTATAATTTGGTGTTCATAATGAATTTCAAGATCATCTAGAAAAAGGTGATACTTTAGTTCAGAGGAACCCGAAATAAATAAGTTACAAACTAGATTTAGGTCATTGAGGCATAGTTCTTCTTGTAGCTTTTTAAAAATAGGTTCTCTAATAAATTGTAATCTACATGACTCAACTATTTTTTACTTAGGGGTTAATTGGTAAAAAATCGCACACAAATCATGCGACGTCACTGACAACGCCAGGGAGGGAAACTCGCATTTGAGATACATTTTTCGAATAAGTTATACTAAATAACTTCTAATGACGAACTATTGTCTTCAGATGTCTTTGTTGGTCATTCAACTGTCATTTTATTTATTACTGTAATTATATCTATTTTTCGGTGATATTACCATTCTCAATAATCTATAAAACTCCCACAACGTCACGTTAGATCGATCGGTGGGGACACCGGTAGGGTAAATTTTCGTTGGAAGGTATCAAGATGATACACAGTTTCATTGGACCAAATTCTTGTTTATGTTAATCACATGCTTACCTAAGTTTATACTGACACTGGTTTCAAATTAAACCTGACCTTGGTTTGTATCATATGTGTTGACCAAAAACAAAATACATCATACAATACATTGTACATTACCATACCTTGTTATGGCATGTGTAATTTACTGGACAAGTTCTCATTGATAATTATAAGACAACGCCGTAAATACAAGTGCATATACTGTTTTCTTTGTTTTTTTTATTATATTTTTTTCTCTGCAATTTTAGGCGATTGTATAACCGCAATTATTTATGTACAGTATACATTTTTATTATATAAATGATTAATCTACGCCCTCGGCTTGGACTCTCACAGGCCTAGGCTTTTTTAATTTATGTTGGGTTACACACTGCTTCCACGCTGTGCTTGTTCTTCACAACAGAGCTCGTAGAATTTGTCAAAACCTTAACAAATAAGTCGTAAGTATGGTATTAAAGTCGTTGGTTACGTTTCAATTATTTGTCGATAATACATCCTGTTCTTCCAGGACTCAGTCAATCATTCTGGTTTGAACATAATATTGTTAACGAAACGTTGCAAATACGTTTTTAAAAGCTGAATAATTTTTAGTCGATCCCAAGCACATTCTCTCATATAAACTGCCATTTATTTGTGATACCAATATTTAAAATCCTCAGACTGTATTGGGTTCTTTTCTAAATTTCGAATAAAACACATCCAAGCAAACAAAAAGAAAATGTATCTCTCATTATATTTTATTAAAGCATTTGTGCTGAATTAATCTTTAAAATTTCATAAAAATCATATTAACCCTTAACCTATTGTACAGGTAATTCTAACGATACAGGAAAGCAAATAAAAACAATAACAATAATATTATATTAGGACATATAACACTTTATAATAAATCTTTAGCAATTTACTAAAATCGGATTTCACATACAACACAACACAATTTGATCGTACACAAAAACAAAGTAATTACAAGATAAATAAATTGGGTTAATTGCTACTATGTAAAACAGTGTGTGAAATTAATATAATTAAGATATTGAACTCAATCACCTGTAATTGAAATATCTATAAATAATACACCCCATTGATCATATATAACAATTTATAATAATAATAACATGATCAATAAGATTAACATTTTCATTAAGAAAAATCAACTATTTACAAAGTAGTACCATTACATTAATAACAAAATATTAATGATGCTGATGAAACTGATTAATGTATTCATTATAATTTATTTATCAACATTTCACATGTGCGACCTATCTATTGTTAGCTATCATATTTTTTTGGATTAACTGAATATAAAATAAACCTTTAAAAAATCAATTAAAAAAATTGAATAGTTCATTTAAACAGGTCAAATAAGTTATTACATTCCAATTACAGAAGTTCATTTTTTCAAATCTGTTGCTACAAAAATCCTTAATTTGATAACCAGTCACTTTTATGGTCTATGTATTGAATATAACAACATGTTGTCCATTAACTGGCAAGAAAAAAAATCAACAAATAATAATAAAACAATAATATTAATAAATGAGACTTTTTATGTGATAAATAATACACAATTTTCCTTCATGTCTGATTACAGGAAGCATGGAGTTTTTTTAACCTTTAGAGTTTAGAAAAATTATTGATGTCCAAAACGGGGATAAGGTGGGGGTGGGTAAAGGTGGTCTAAAATTTTCCCCATGCTTCCTTTCTCTATCATTGTCTACAAAACAGCTTTACATAACATAAAATAAAACCCTTCATCATTCTTCTTCCATCCTATTAAATTATGCATTTATATTAATTATTATATAACAATATATGCCAAGCCTGCTTAACCACAGACATAATCGACATACTCATTACGAACTCTATTACATACAAATATTATCATGTTCTTGAATTTATCACAATAAACTTTATCACAACTGGAGTCATAAAAAAAAGGGAGAGGGACGATTTGCTTTAATGTTACCGAATAAAATATGAACATGGATGAATTGTTTGTTTATTTATTTATTTAAATGTTTATTGTTTAAATGTTAGCCCATTGATAACGATGACAAGGATGAAATATTTACACATGAGCCAATATAGAGAATACATGGCTGTTAAAATGAGAGCCAACTTATAAACATGATATGGATGAATTGTTTAAATGTGAGCCAACTAAATACGATGACAGGAAAGGGTGGCATTAAAATTACCAAGTTAATACTAAAACAATTATTATAAAATTGAATAAGTAGAAAGAGCACACAGCTTTGATTTGGGCAAGGATCCTACTTTGAAAAATAATAACCCTTTTTAGATCTCTTAAAAAAGTGTATATGATTGGATATGACTAATATCTAAGGTTAAATAAAACATAATCTAACATTTTATACGTACGTTTCATGTTTTCGACTATGCAGTCTGTAGTCATTATCAGGCCTGTTTATTCACATCAAGATATCTATGAACTGGGACGAGAGACAATGCAAACTGTCAACTCTTTTGAACTCGCATCTTGTCAGTGAGAATTCTATTGGCTAGAAACAAACAGTTCTGACGCTGACTACAGACTACGTAGTTGTAAAAGTTTGACGTACGTATAAAGGTTCATTTGTGTTTAATAAATTATACCATATAAGACCAAATACAGAAGAAGCTAATAATTGCAATCTTTAAAATAAAAATTTAAATCTAAAAAAAATATGGTTCAAAATATCTAATGTGTATCTAATTTCGCTTAAATTAACGCGTACAACCAAACAGCCACTATGATAAAAGTAAAAAATAATTTCAACTGAAATTCCTCAATTTATGTGACATCTATAAGACTTTCAATGATTATTCTGCAAAATTTGTATTACACTTGGAATGTGAGGAAAGAGTAAAACTTTAAATAATTTAATTTCAGAAATGTATTTCTTTACTATATAGTTTTTGACGACACTGACAGTTCACAAAGTTTCAATCACTTTAATAGCCCTGACGCAAACATATTTTAAAATTTCATAGTACTTTCAATAACTTTGTTAGGTATTCATGACATTCCAGCACTTGCAGGACATTCCGGCACTTCCATAGCATTCCGGCACATCCATGACATTCCGCCACTTCCATGACATTCTGGCACTTTCATGACATTCTGGCACTTCCACTATATTATCCAAGTGTCCACCACTTTTTCAAGTTTTATGACATTTATAAAGAATTTTCCATGAAATTTAGAATTTTTCCATCACATTTCCAAGTTTATGACTGATATTTTTAAGGGTTCCACAGAACTTTCTATTTTTCCGGTTTTTCTGACTTCTTCCAGGTTTCTTTGTGACATTTCCAAGGTTTTTCATTGCAATTGGAGCCCAACTTGAAGAATGAGTGAAGAATAACATATACAAACTTGAAGTATCTAGTCCAATAGAGAAACTAGCTTGGGAAAAACCTCTTTCCTCCCATCATTCTAGTCATCATATTCATTAATAAGGAACTGGTACACAAAAGAAGCTTTCTTCCTTGCCACACTTAAAGATGTCCTCCCAGACTTCTCAAGTTGACTTGCATTTTGGGTTCTCAGAAACAGACTACCGAACATGGTCGCTGAAAAAAAAAAAAAATTGAGAATGTATGTTGTACATAAGTGAGGTATATGTAGAATGCTAACAATTAAAGTGCAGGTCTCTCTCTAATTAAAGATCACATTTGGGATGGTGATTAGCAGATTTGGTCTTCAATTAGAATAATAAAGATAAAAGACATTAGATAATAACATAAAAGTGATCATTAACACTCTGACCGGTTTGAAAAAATAGTATCAGCCACCGCCAGACTTTTCAGAAAATTTTAACACTTTTCCGAAGCTCGTTGAGAGTGCGTACGTGATCAGATTGACATTTAGCGAATACTACAAGAACCACAAACATTTTAATTTGTCGGTAATTACCCCATCTATCCGATTCCGTAAAAAAATCTGACACATGGAGATCTCCGTGTTTTGCGGTCAAGCGTTGCATTACCAAAACACGGAGATCTCCATGTTTGGTCGGCAGAGTGTTAATTGGAGGTCGTCCTTAATTGCAGGGGTCTTTATTTAGAGGGAGACATGTATATTATTTTCTTCATTTGCATACTATATATTAACAATGGTCTCTTCAGTTAAACTGGGATAATCTTTTGGTATTCTTGAGACAACTCATTTTTAAATGCTGAACGGTTTGCAGAGAGGTATTATCCCTGCTTGTTGTCCTGAAGACCTACTCTTTAAACCCGCCCAGTGTCTGGCTTAAATAGAAGAGCAATTGCTTGGCTCCTTGAATAATATTGAGAGTTAGGCGTGCTATGGACAATTTTTGTATACATGTGTCCGTAATGCTGTAGTTAAGTCAGGTGTCGTAGTCCTCCTAGAGCCCAGCCCAAATTTCTGACTTAAGAAATAAGGACAAATAAAGAATTATTATTATGGAAGGCGAACCAACAGAAAAAATAAAGTGACGTTAATACATACACAATGTTTTGGCGTCTAGTTTGTTCTCATCGGAATTGAATAAAAGTTCTCTGATGAAAGCTGTTAAGTATTTGAATACATTTTTGTGGCTTGTTGGAATCATTCCCATTACCTACAAATAAGGAAAAGACGTAGTAAGTATTTCTAATTGTACACAAACAGCTAACATTATTTGCAATACCTATATACAATAAGCCATGCACACGCTACATCGTACAATCTATCACCACTCTCTGAGCTCGCTTAATGACACCATGATATTTGCTCATTTTTGGTGGCAGTCTGATGGTTCATAATTAAAAAAATGTTTCATTCTACGTGCCTCGTGGCATTACCTTTACTATGGAATGGCATTCGCCGACGACTGTCACTACAGTACGTCTTGTTTTAAAAGTTGTAACTTATATGATCAATTGATTAGATTTGACTTCAATTGGGAAATGCGTTGTTTTGATCGATTATTTAAGGGTTTCCAACATTTTACCACAGAACTATAAGTTTTTTATGACACAAAATGTTTGGTTGTTTCTTGGTAGTGAAATATACAGAATTCTGGCATAAGCAGATTTGGGCCCAGATTTCTGGTATTTGAGGCAAGTACCTTCACCACCATGATATAGCTCAACTCCCTATAAAAAGAAATTGTGTCCCACAACAAATCACAGACATTGCCATTAGTCTTACCTGCTTACAAAGAACAAAGTTGTTAGAGCTATCTAGACATTTCTGGTAGTATTTAAATGGAATTACAGGTTCACGAAGCGATTCTAGAAACAGCATTAAAGACTCCGCCACGGAATGAATACTTCCAGCTAAGAATTATCTTTAAGGAAATCATAACAGAAACAGTAGAACCTATTGTGAAGTCTCTTGTAGAACCTCTTGTGGACCAGTGGTGGCCTTCAAAAATTTGAAATAGAGGGGGCACAGGGAGAGAATGTCACAGATAGAGGGTCTAACCACCATACTTTTGGCACTTCTAGATGGCCAGAAATGGTACTCTCAGACTTAAATTTGAATATAATTTCCTTTTTTCTCCACTTTGTATATAATTTTGAAAAATGATATTGTTGGCTCAAAATTTAACACCACATAAAAACAAAAAGATACGAATTTCTTCAGGAATACCCAAGTCCAAACAGTCTTTGATATCAAGAATTTCGTTCTTCAGGCCTTCTTGACGGAAAAGATCCTCCTATTAAAAATAAATCCATTGCAATATTGTTATCAAAATCTACAGCTTTATTGACATCTATAAGTTTAATTCAATTTTTTGAGCAAACACTGTTTAACTTTCAAAATCAGTAATTAGTTTGTTTTTAAAAATGCTTTTAGAAATATAATACTATCAATTCACATAATTTGCATAAAATCTCAAAGAGATATATATATATATATTGTTACCATATGATCGATGACACAATATACCACTAATAAAATTCAAAAATATGACGATACTTTTGAGAACGATCATTTCAGGCAATGCCTGAAAACTTTATTAGGCCTAGCCATAGGCCTTACGCTACATACATGTTTCAAAAGATCCTACTGTCATCATCAGTGTACAGAGATTCCATATAGGTAATCTTATTTAACGAAGTGAAGTTTGTAACACGTTAATATATACGTAATTCAACTGTATCAATTTGTAAACACCAAGATCATGAATAAAAACAATGTATAATTAATGGTAGACGGAATGAAGTAAAATCAGAATGACAAAGTTAAATTAACATGGTGGAGTTGTTTGTTGAGCGAAGGCTGCTCCCATTGCATATGTAATGCATCCTTTATTTTGAGATGATGAATTGATGGGGCAGATAGGAACTCTCACATATTAAAACACCTTAAGAATTCATGCAAATGCGTGCAAACTTGTAGTGCGGACTGTTCCATATTCTTGATATATATTAATACATATATAATAT
>NW_022712751.1:221750-225926 GCF_011630105.1 Anneissia japonica
TGACAGTTGGACAAACAAGTACCTCTATTGAGTGCACGTATAAAATGATTAAGACATAAGATAAGATTGATTATTTCAAAGTTTAAAGGTATAGCAATTGAATGAAAAACCTCCGAAAGGTATAACGAAATATACAAACGTTGAGAGACGTGTCGTACCAGCAGGGATACGTTGGTAAAAAAAAAACATATTTTTAACGTTCTGTAACCTCTGTGTGACGCGCGCACACATTATATTCGCGCACCTTGGTCATGGTCCTGCATTTATATAGTGCATACTACACAATATCTCTATAGGCCTTTATATCCAGTGTCAAAGACAAGAATTAACGAAAGCAAACAGACTAAAAACAAAAACAAAACAGATTATAATTGTGAGAAAAAAATGTGATTTTAGCCAGACAAGAGGTAGAAAACACCTTACAAATTTAGAGAATTTATTCCACAACTTTGATGCAGCAACAGAGAAGGATTTCTCACCATAGGTTTTCAACCGACCAGAAGGAAAATCTACAATGATTCAACTACATCATGTGGATCTAAGTATTCGCCTGCATATATAGTTGATCGCAATTTTAGGAGGTCATTAATGTACTGTGGAGAAGGTTTCCCCTTAGCGACACTACTTTCGCCTTATGGTACTGTTTTTAACCACTTCATTGTTTTAGTTTCCCCCTATGGATACTTCTAAGCTCCTATATACTTATATATATATATATATATATATATATATTGTTACCAAATGATCGATGACACAATAAACCACTAATAAAATTCAAAAATATGACGATACTTTTGAGAACGATCATTTCAGGCAATGCCTGAAAACTTTATTAGGCCTAGCCATTGCTAGGCCTTACGCTACATACATGTTTTGACAGTTCCTAACTGTCATCAGTGTACAGAGATTCCATATAATCATCAGTGTACAGAGATTCCATATAGGCAATCTTATTTAAACGAAGTGAAGTTTGTAACACGTCAATATATACGTAATTCAACCGTATCGATTTGTAAACACCAAGATCATGAATAAAAAAAACAATGTATAATCAATGGTAAACGGAATGCATATGTAATGCATCCTTTATTTTGAGATGATGAATTGATGGGGCGGATAGGAACTCTCACATATTAAAACACCTTAAGAATTCATGCAAATGCATGCAAACTTGTAGTGCGGACTGTTCCGTATTCTTGATATATATTAATACATATATAATATATTAACATATGTAATTATAACAGTAATTAATAATTCTGTTTTACAACTTTTTTTTTATATTGTTTACCTTTTGATAATGCTGTTGTTCATCGTTATTTTTTAATGTTATATTGATTTGCATATTCTTTCCTGGTCTGAGTGAATTGTGTTTTATATTCTTGTGTCCGTTCCTTCTCAGTTTAGTGTATTATTGTACTTCTTCTGATGTTTCTAATTATTTTAAACTTCTTTTTATGTTACTAATTTTAATGTCCATTTTATACAGGTGCATTATGAAATATTTCTATTTTAACTTGGAATTTTTAAATAAAATTGAAAAATTTAATTGAATACACTACCTGCTTTAGGCCATTTCTGAACAGGTGATCCACAATCATCCAAATCTCCTTCGGAATGTCAAACTTTTGCACACTATCAAAATCACTTTTTCCTTGTTCCTATATAAGGTGCAATGCAATCAAACACAATGAATATAAAATGTCAATGAGAAATATAAAAAACAAAAGGATACATGGATTTAAGTCTAGACATAAGTGGGCTAAAAATGGTGATGTTTCCAGTCTTACAAATAGAGTAAAAAGATCTTTTTTTTAAATTTTTTTTTTAAACCTTATTTATAGAGGTTGACCCTTCCAGCATATCCTAGTCGGTCGGCTGATATTCAGGGGCCCTCTTTAATAAATAAAATAATGTGATGCTTCTAACTTATGTATTAAAATAGAAACCAGACTACCTGTTTATTTTTCAGTTTTTGTATTTTATTTTTATTTTAATGGTGGCCACATCTTAAAGTTTTTCTTAAACTTATTGTGGTCTCCATCCACATAGATTTTTTGAATATGTTTGATCATGTATATGTTTGTTTTTGTTCATTATGTGGAAAATAAATAAATAAATAAATCAATCAATCAATCAATCAGTGAAGTCTCTTTATGAGGCTTAGGGAAGGGAGTTGTTGTTATTCAGTCGTGTGAAAAAGTCCTGTCCTCACAGGAATTGATCCCTGGGAATTTAAGGCAAGTATCTTAACCACTAACCTATCCATTTCCACTCCAAGAATGTATCCAGACAGATGAAATTAAAGTACTGTACTAATATTTTCAGTGTTTTATTTATATCCTTAAATGCATACACACACAAACACCAATTGTTTGTATACATTTCTACTGTATGTTAAGAAAGAACAAAGAAGCCTAATCTATGTTAAAAACGAACAAAAATTTTTAAGTACGTTACGAGGAAATGAAAGGTTTAATCCAACTTTAATTAATGTACATACCAGCGCTGTAACATCTTTGGGATCCATGTCTCGTATTGGGCAATGCATTCTAGTAAGCGCTTCTATTGATGAGCCGAAACAACTAGCAATATAATTACCATTAATAGTGATGTAAATATTTATGTTAAGGCAAATAATTTATCAGTTCTTATAGAAATACATGAAAGTTGACTTACTTGTTTTGCTAGCCGTCCTCTGTCATAAGGACATCAGGCCGTCATTGACTGATATCAGTTGACATATACACTGTTTTTTGACAGAGAGACCAGCATATTCTGTGCTATAATGTTTTGTACATGTATCTTTGCATAGTTGGTATAAGGCATACTTCTTTATTATTATTCTTATTATTATTTTTTAAATTTTTTAAAATTATTTAATAACCTGTAACCCAAGGCGGGACCCATGCAGGTACTCTCCTCCCGGGTCAGAAGGATCCTGGAGCTCATCATGGGCAGTGTCGCTCACTTTCCAGATGGGATTATGTTGTGCCTACTGCACACCTCATCTGATGATTACCCTGAAAAGAAAGATCCTTACTCATTACATGGTTTTACATGTGAATCTAAGCAGGTTCGAATGAATTGAGATTTTTCCAGAAAGTCACATATCTGAAGAGCTTAAAAGCACTTTCCACAAAACCCTAATCTGAAGGTTGTAAACCAAGGGTCCCAAGTCGTCAGCAAGTCGCTTGAGTCTCTCAGATATCGGACCGCTCCTCGCATTTACGTGAGCAAGCGAGACTGAAAAATAACCAATCCCCCGCAAATTAATGATACTTTCATGGTTTTGTTATCAATTGCCTCTAAGTAGTTCGTGGCGATGGGTATCGGCATGAAACTGTGGTGGCGCCAGAGGAGGCTGGGGGCTGCTACCCCCCCCACCTGTCGGGGAAGCCACCACAGGCATGAAACGAAAAATATAATTAGATTTGCTAAGAATTCTCATTTAAACAGATCTCATAAAGTGGTTTTTTCCAAATCGGAACCCCTGGTAAACTGTTGCCTACCCTAAACTTACATTAAGCATATAGAAGCTGACAAACAAAAAAAAAGTTGATTAAGAAAGGATATATAGTAGTCTTTGCCATTCTCCAGATGGAGAACTAATATATCTTCAATCTTGTCTTCACCACAGTTCAGTGCAGCGGCAGTATTCTTATCAACGAGTATCCTCACAGTTAATTCTACAAGATCGCCTAACAAAACAAAATAAAAAGACCATATTGATACTGAATAGATTTTAGAATTACTAACGTAACAATGTAACAATGTTAAAATTGGTTCGAGTTGGGTTGGGCCTCTAAGACATGCAGAAGTCACAATGCAGCACACACATATTGATTAAAGAACTTTTGACCAACATATGCATCTTGTTGAACTATATCATAATATATGAAACATGCCATCCCAAAGCTGGCGTAAATGTTGACCCGAGTAATTAGTCGATTAAGAATTAAATTCCAATCAACATTTATTGACTTCCTTAAACCAGAATAATTATAACAGACTTTCTTTTTTTTAATAATATATATGTATATATATTTGACAAAGGTTGACAACCGAAAACGTTTGTTCACTTGAATAAAATTATATATCTGGCAACTTATTACCATCTCTCCGGAGTTTTTGTTTTTTCTATCTTGTTTGTCAATGCAGCCCTCCAGTTTTATA
>NW_022712751.1:226120-244775 GCF_011630105.1 Anneissia japonica
ATTCAAATTTACATCAAGATAGCAGCCAAGGCTGAATTAATTGATATTTACAAAAATAAAGCAAGTAGGCAAATATAAAAACATTAAAATGTTGGTGAAAGAGGAATGTCTTGAGACTTGACATTAAAAAGTCCATTTTCATTTCTGATGCTGGTTTTAGGATGGCAATTCTCATATTATCTAAAAAATCTAAACTAAAACTATTATAATGACATCTAATAAACCAATTCAAAAATCAACAACCAATTCTAGTTCCATATCTATAAATGTCTTGACATTGACAAATTTGATATTTACCTGGAAGGAAATAAGCTTCAGATGGTTCAACTTTCAACCACGGTTTGCAGAAATGTTTATCTTCAAGTTTATTAACAAACTTAAAATGGACACCTGTCTGCCCCGTGTTGGCCAGGCTTACTTTTTTCGTTCGAGGTTCCATAAACTTCACATTTTCAAACTCCAGCTGTAACGTAAAATATAAAAGAAAGGTTTATACAATTTGAAAATTTAATCGTATAAAATTGGAGTGGAATTGCAGTTTAGTATAAATTAATAACTTACGTGAGTGTTTGTAACTGTTCAAATGAAGAGATATGCTATATCTAAATATAACAACGCATGTCAAAAAAGAAATGTTCATTTTTTTTTTGTAATTAAACACGTTGACTGCCAGACCAATTTTTTTTTAGGTTCCTTCCCATGTGCCAGAACAAGTATAAATGTACAAACATATTATTTTAAAATTCTATCTAGTCATATCATCAAAATGGTGTCTAATAAATTGGCGGGGAAATATTAGGTGACGAGCAAACTTGTTGCAGGCACTAGGAGAACATTTTTTATTGTCTCTGCCAAGTGAGTTTTCTCAGAGGTCGCCCCCTACTTGTGCTGTACTGCCGGAAAGATAACACTACAAACATACACCCGGTATTTTGACGTTATCATCTATGTGTATTTTCCCCGAAACCAACTGTTAAGTCTGTAGTTCTAAAATGTATAAACAAAGAAGTAATAAATGCTAGAATGTTACCCTGATTTTGACGAGTATACTCGTCCCTGGCGCCTTCAGCAACACCCTTTGGGACAAGTATACTCATTGCTGGAAGCCAACATGTTAACAATAGTATTAATTGAAATTTCATAAGAGATTATAATAATTTAATTGTAATTTCGACAATTGTAATGCACTTTGAAAATATAATTCTCTTTCAATTTAATGTAATTTTTTTCATGTACGGTTTATACTTATATATATTTTATTTTTTTATTTTTATTTTATTTTATTTATTTTTTTCTTTTTTCACTGCAATTCAGCTACTTGCTGCGGATATGATTTTAAAATAAACTTGACCTTGAACTCGTATAACAACTACTCTCACCATAATTACCATGATCACCACCACCACGCCAAACTTTCATAATGAAATAAATTTTCAAACCCATACCTGATTGTTTTCAAGCGTTACTTGAGGAAGAGCCTCATTTTCTACTCGATCCTGGTTTCGAATTTCTTCCTCTACAACATCTCTGTATTTCTTTTCATCAATGACTTTAACCTAAATTCAATCAATCAATTTATAACAAATTCAGTAAGCAATCAATCAATCATTTAAAGGCATCTGGAAAAGCTATGAACAACATTTCAATAAAAAATTAATGGAAGTTCAATTTACAATACATTTTAATAATTTTAAAATTATTTTAATGATTTCAAAATTATTATTAATATTAAAACATCTGAATAAATATACATTTAGCTATAAGTGCTTCCCCTTATTAATGCTCTTAAGATGGTATGTCTCATAAGATCGAGCCCCTTCCAAATCCTCATTTAAAAACTTTATTTTATAGCATCACATAGTTTTATAGTGTAATTAATGAGTTATACACTAACAAAATTATGAAGAAAAAAAATGTTTTAATTACCACAATTTCAAAATTACTGCTGACCGGCTTGTGATCACTTAACTTGAGTGCTTTGTGGTATGAATAGTCCAGCTGCATAATTTCATTGCCTTTGTACAGGATTCTGTCGCACCATGCTGGAGCTCTCTGCTTTTCACTACAACAAATCATATTGTAAAAAACGAATGAGGATCTATATGTGATATTTAGGATGAATATACATTTTTTCTCATTTCTCTCTGTATATTTGTGAATTTTAATGATGAAATTAGTAAAACAAAATTTTAAATGATGTGAATTTTTATTTGATTTTTATCAATATTCCAAATTTTGAATTTATAATTAGAAAATGTGGCTTTGCCCTCGGGAACCCATGGCGGCCATATTAAAACGCCAGTACCATTATATCTCCTGACTCGCCTACCTCTCTTGCATGGGTCATTTGAGAAGCCAAGCGATTGACTACAATGTACTGGGTTCTTTAAAGTGTACATGAGCCAATTCTATACATTGGGCCTATGGTTTACAGTCCTTAACGAGAAGACTTGTTCCACCAGCAGAACCATAGGTGGGTGTGAAGCTCGAACCAGCGAAGATATCATGGCTGTAAGTTGCAGCCGCCCTGCCTTAACCGCTCGGCCATTTGACTCATAATACTATAATACTTATAATAATTATTAAAATAAAATGTGCTATTTATTGAGCATATTTAGGGGTGGTACCAGCGGGAATACCAGCTGACTTGAGAGCGCCGTTTTCAGTAATCTAGGTGACACGATCTGCCAGGTAACGTTGAACTATCTGTCGGGATATACTGACACAAACGCTACGCATATTGTTATCACTGGCTCCATTACCTTGAATCCCATCTGTCTGTTCCTGTGTCATATTTATAAGTTGGCGGAAACTTTATATGACCTTCATTAAAGCCTGTAAACACTTTCTTCTGCTTTCGTTGATGATTTAGCTGTAAAAGTTCAATAAACGTTGAATAGTCTAATTATTCAAAAATTGAAATTGTCTGTGCTGCATATACGTTCAAATTTTTAAATAATAGAAACACTATAAACATTTAATTACAATACAACTTTGATTCATTGTAGCAAATGCAAGCAATTATAAACAAACATTCCACAAAATTCTATTTTTAAACATATATGTGGCAAAGAAAAGCCAAACCAGTCACTCCTCAGAAAAAAAAATCGATTTTTAGTTATTAATACAGGGTTAAGCAGTAAAAAGAAAATTGTCAAATAGTAAATGAATCAATTAAAAATCCTAAATTTCGTTTTGAAGTTACAAAAGTTTAAAACTACAGCTGTTTAAAGAATAGTATTTGAGAAATCAGCCTTTAAAGTTTAAAATTCTGGCCATTTCTCAGACAAAGACCATCACCAAATCATTAAAAAATTTTAACGTCAAAAGACCAATTAGCGCACCTTCTGTTACAAAAAAAAAAATGAAAATTTGAGAAAAATTACACCCACCACTGCCTTAAAATCTCCTAAAGTAAAATATGTATATTTCTTCCTAATTATATAAATTTAAAGCATGTAACTATTCAATTACTACATTGTTTACATTCAACAATAAAATTTTATTTTTATTTTCTCCTCCGCATGAATGTTCTTGGCAAAAGCATTTGCTAAATAATAAAACATAAGATAACAATTTTTTTTCCCCGCCTTCCTATGAAGATCTTAAAAAAAATAAGTTTGCGATTCAAGGTATAAAAAAAGTCATGTCTTATAAAAATTAGCAAATCAATTTTTTCCGCATCAAACCTGATCATTTTGTAATAAGATGTCATAATCCCCTTTCTGTATATATGCTTTTACTGTCTCGCTGTCGTAGTAATCAATACGGTAGTTGAGGTCACCAAGCCATATAAGTTTGCTATAAATTAAAAAAAAATACTTTGCTTTCACAATAAAGTACACAAACATTAATCTTGTACATCATCCAGATGCTGAACCGAATTCAATGACAAAACACATTGAAATAAAATATAATATAAACAAAAATTTAATTGTTATTTTAATGGTATTTCATGTGAAACTAAATTTATAATATATTTTTGACAAAAAAAAAAAAATATCTTTTTTTATATGCTATTGCTTTTAATTTAGAGATATTTACAACACTGCTATAATGTAACTCTTTATTTATGTTTTTAAAATATCAATATTTAAACAATGTGCTGTTTTAGTGAACTATGAAGTCAAATTTATTGAAATTTGAACTTAAATTGTACTTTCTATTTCATAATGAATTCCATAATATTCTAAAGTCAATAATATAGCTTTTTAAGAAAAAAAAATTATATCTGTATTAGGAATCTAGCCAAATACCTTTCAATTATTAAGAGGATAAAGTATTGCATAAAAATACTGGTCTTTCTCCAATTACCACTTTGGGAATGGGATTTTTTATAGTCTTTATAGCAGCTCTCTCTAATTAGAATAATGAGTTAATATGGGACCATAGAAAAGTGGTCATTATTTAGAGGTGGTCCTTTATTGGAGGGGTCTTAAATTAGATAGGAGACTTGTATAAGATGAAAAATATACTTACTCGTGGTGAAACACACTTAAGGCTGTTTTACCTTCCCTCTCAAACATCATTCTTTGACAAATGTCATGAAAATCCTAACAAAAATCAAAAGCATGTATTAAAACTAAAACCTCAATAATTTAAGAATAAACAAAACTCATCCAACAAAGATAGCATAAATACATTATGTATCAACTTAAGTAGATAGAAAATATTACAGAATACAGTAGGCCTACATGTCCTTATATAATAAAATACTCTGATTTATTTTTTTATGCATTTTGTTGTATTCAGCCATGAATACCACTGTGTGATGAATCATGTCTCCTTGTATCCTTGATCTTTAACTTCGGTATTTTTGAATATTTAATTATGCAAAATAGAATAAAAGCACAACACTCTCTGTGAGCTTTGTGTAAGATTTGTTGATTTACTGTATTACATTTGAGGCATGTCGTGGCGAAATGGTTAAGTTGTCGCACAGTTCAGTATTGAGTAAATGACCTATAAAATATGGGAGCTCAAAAAATTGCCTTCAAATCCAAATTTGTTTTTCACTATAGATCAACAGTTTAATGTCTTATTAATCATCTCCCAAAGTATTAGTTCTGTATTAAGTGGTCAACAAATTGTTCATTTAATGTTATTTTGATAGTTCATTCTATTAAACAATGTATGCACAAATAACTTTGACGTTTGTTGCAATTTCTAATTTTGCACTAGCACCCAAAACGTTTGACAATCAGAATTTTGAAAAATTTCAGATTTTTGCAGTTTATAAGATATATTGAAGAACATTTCTGCAAAATATAAATAGTATAGTATAGTAAGATTATTTGAAAAAAAAAAAAAAATTAATTATTGATTTTGGAACCTCAGTTTTGGAAACAGTTTTCTCAAATCCTACTTGGCCAATATCAAATGAATTAAATGTTCATAACTTCGCTAATACTCAATCAATTTCCATGAAGTAAACACTGTTGTAAAGAAGAATTCATGCAGAATTCTGCTGGTCACACATATATGCCAAGCAATAAATATTCACCTGGTTTCTCCTTTCAAATTCTTCAACATGAGCTGCTAGGTGAGTGTTGACGAAACAAAATGACGTGTTGTGGAACTCAAATCGGATTGCCACACCACCTTTATTGCCCTAAAAATATCATGATTTAAAATAACATAACAATATATATATTTCAGATTTTACTATTAAAATATATTTAAAATAAAATGTTGTAAAGTTCTGTTTGATGGGTAAGATGCTTGCCTTCCAATTTCAGAGGGTTGAATAATAATAATAATAATAATAATAATAATAATAATAATAATAATAATAATAATAATAATAATAACAAAAAATTAAAAAAAGATATTATGATTTCTTTTATAACTCCACCACCAGGATAGGGTAGGTAGGTAGAGATTTTTTTTTTTGACTGCCGCAATATTCAGCAAAGGCCTTGAAATTTATAAAATCACTTAACTAAACCTTTAAGTCCCTAATTGTCATATTTTTCGTCCTTGGACCACTTTTGAAACATTTTGAGTGACCACGCTCACTTTGCCTACGCAATGAATTTTAAATAAAAATGTCCAGGTTCGGCAGATTTTTTAGGGTCGGTTGGGTTATGCCAATATAACTTTGTTTTTAGGCCTTAATACACAGGTCAGTAAAACAACTATGGAAAACATACTAAGCCTAAATATGGTCATGATGAAATCACATAATGACCATAAATAGGCACATCCTAACTATATATGGGCATACAACATAATCAATGCATAATCAAGTGGCTGCCTCAGACTCAAACCTCTGAACTAATCGGAAACCTAGTGCTTTACCACTGCTCCACGTTTCCATAATATTAAGTAAATATATAATCATTTGATAGCAACATACCATTTTTCCCATGATTCCTGTGCCAACAGTCTCTGCCATTACATTACTGACAAATGGGTGATGTCTTTCTTGCACAAAAGCTATCAACATCATGCCAACAAGCCTAATTAGCTTTATCTGTTTCAAAACAAAATAACACGCATACAATTTAAAGTAATAATAGTCGAAATTAAAAATCAACCAGTCTTTTACCTGGTTCTTAATCAATCTGGATTAGACTGATCTGGATTACACTGACCTGGATCAGTTATGTGTGTGAACATTACATGAGTCTTATGCAATGATTACCTATGATTTTCACATATGTGTGTAATATTAAATAAATACCAAACAGTTTGATGTGAAGTAGTGCCTTCTATTTCTTGAGGTGTTGGACGATCAACCAAAATAAAACCATATTGTATTTGTTTTACTACATGTCACAAATATCAAACTATAAACCATCTGTCTACATTAATATAGTCATTTCAGTCTGTGAGGATAAAATTACACAAGGATGCAGTAGCTAATATTGGGTAGTAGTTTTTTATCAGCATCTGCAGAAATTTAGCACACAGGAAAATAGCAAAAACTACCACCCTAGTACCAAGAACGAATGAAATATTATCATCTAATTAACATTAATAACAGATATATGTTGCAAACAATTACAAGGTAGACAAAACAAATCTGACTTTGTTCATTATAGCCTCTGAAATATTGTGGCATTTTAACATTGTGGGATGGCATCAGTATCATACATAAAAATAAATGTATTAATCAACCTTTCTGTAAGTAGCAGATTTATGGAGGGCTGCTTCAACTGCTTTAAACCATTCCTCTTCTCTAGGTGAATCATTGAACAAAAATGCCTCTTTGCTTAAGTCAAGTTCCTGGAATCCAACAACATACATATCTGGTGCAGATTTACTTTGAGCTAACCAAGGTGTCAAAAGCTCTACAGCATTTTGACCATTAACATTCCATGTTCCAACAAACAACCTGAAATAAAAAATAAAAAAAATTAAATATTAAAATAAATTACATAGGTCATTATAAGTTATTATACTGTAGGTCATTTGAAAAAAAGCTTAACTTGTAACATTGGACAACTTGTACCAAAAACAAGTTGTTTGTCCTAGGTAGGCTTGAATAAAGTAAATAAATATCTGTACACCTCTGCGCAAAATAAAACTGGATGTAGGATTAATTTCTGATCCTGGAGAACCAGGACAGTTCCTCCTCTTACTGGATGGCATTCCATGAGAGCGATGCAGTATCGCCAATGTATCAGGACCGACAGGTGGCTGATCGAGTTTACTAATATCTCACCTGACTTCCCTATAGATTTTTGATGGTCCACTCTATTTTAATATCAACTGCATATCTTTTATCATACTACCCCAGTTTGACTATACAAAAAGGAGTGGCCATCTCTCCCACCAATGCTGAGGCGATAGCCATCAACACCTTCAAAACTGAACCTGAGCGTGACGCACTGAACTTAGTGCATGGGTTTAAAAAAAGGTCCATTTGGTTACTTGTTAATTGTTACTTGTATAGCGCCTTTCTTTTCAGTTATGAAGCGCTGTAAGCGACTCTCCTCAATAAGTCGAAAACATCCCCCCTGAGTAAATCTTGCATAAAACCAAACCACTTTCAAAGTGAGCTAACTTAACTAATGCAATAGAGCAGTAGAAAAATAAGCACTGTAGGATTAAAAAAGAAAGAAATACTTACTCAATGTCAGGAATGGAAAAGCAAGCCAACACTCGTAGGAAGACATAACTGAACAAACAGTGGAGACTTTGTAGCTGCTGAGCTAACACAGCGCTGGCTAACTCTTGGTAAAAAGTCATTTGGTGACTATTATTATACAGTAGACCACCATATTGGCTACTGTTTGTTCTGCACACCCAGGGTACAGGTAAGAATTTGTATTACCCTAGCATCTTTGGCTTCAGCCGTGGACTCTGGACCAGGGTGGGATGTAGGATTATCTCCCCCTTGCAAGGAGTGGGAAGGCCCATCTAAAAGGTAACTTTGGCCTGCTTCGTCTTGAACTAAAGACACCAGAGCAGGGTGGACAGGACTGCTTTCTTATCTGGGAAGAGTTTTAGGGCCTACATGAATGTTCACCCTGGCTGGTTCAAGTTTAGTGATACTAGAACCAGAGAAATATGGGAACAGCCACAGGAAATTACTGGTGATATATAGGCAGTATACTAGCTGAAACCCTGTGCTCTTTTCGGAAATATGTGCCCACATAAAATGTAGACACTTTGTACACAAAACCATATCTCTCTTTAAAAGGATAGCAACGTGATGGACGAGGACCATCAGAAAAAATGTCTATGGTTAATCACTTACTTAAATGGATGAGGGTATGTGTACTCCGATTCTCGCCTTTTCAGTATTTCTTCTCGTACACCGGCTGGTTTTACAATCGGCTTTAGTTTAGCGTAACCTGCATCATTTTCAAAGCTATCTAAGCTTTTGTATCTACAATGAGGATAAGATATTTTCATCACAGCATAGCAGATTATGCTAAATATTGCATAGGTGACTGCATGTTTCAAAATATAAAATGCATTTAAACAAATTCATATGTTGACAATGAAGTACTTTCAACTTTTATTTTGGGAATTTAGTTTTGGTTTACATTATATGTACTGGGAAATATGTTGAATAATGGTGTTGATTGTTTTATATATAAAATCTGATTGTAATTTATGATGAGAAATTCATGGTTTCTATTGTAGAACAAAATGTCAAAAAGATAGTGACTGCAAAACAGAAACTAGTGATTGCTTTCATTATCTTTTTTTAAAAGCCTTGTTTAGTTTTAATATCTACAGGTGAATTTTTGAATACAGATTATACAAGGCAATTATACAAGGCACTGGCATCATTATTTCCCTGGCCACTGGATACTGAGTTGGAAGACCCCCACATTGTGCTACTTTCTCTGCTCCCTGGGGAGTATCCCTGGTCACTGCTGCTTGTACGCGCACGACCCATACATTCAATGCCTTACCATCCTACCAGGTACCCATTTATACTCCTGGGTGCAGAGAGGCAAGCGTAAGTAAAGTGCCTTGCCCAAGGACACAAGCAATACGGCGAGCGTCGGTCTAGAACCCCAAATCTCACGATCAGAAGTCCAACACTTTACACGCTGTGCTATCGCTCTTACAGTGTGGACAAGGTCACGTCCACCCGGTCACA
The DNA here is from genome assembly GCF_011630105.1 of Anneissia japonica. Taxonomy (NCBI): domain Eukaryota; kingdom Metazoa; phylum Echinodermata; class Crinoidea; order Comatulida; family Comatulidae; genus Anneissia; species Anneissia japonica. The sequence goes on from NW_022712751.1 coordinate 235,686, forward strand.
TAGTGTGGACAAGGTCAAGTCTACACAGTCAAATAGTGTGGACAAGGTCATGCCCACATGGTCACATAGTGTGGACAAGGTCATGTCCACACGGTCACATAGTGTGGACAAGGTCACGTCCACACGGTCAAATAGTGTGGACAAGGTCACGTCCACAGGGTCACATAATGACGACAAGGCTTTAGGTAGATAAACATATCATATTTCATATTTCATTGTCCAGAATCAATGTCCTTAAAAACATGCTCATTTGTAGATTACTGAGAATTTTTAAATCATTAAGTGCTTTAGATTTTCTATTGGTATATCTTTTTAAATAACATGAGGGTATTTAAGAAAAAAAAAGTGTTGCTTTTAGTGTATTTTTTATTGTCTATTTGTTATTTATACAGCGCATTTCCTTTAGGTTACAAAGCACTTTGTTTACCCTCGTCATTGGGTCCACATCCTTAAATGTTGCTGCCATATTGGCACAGTAGCAGGCAACCCCACCAGGTACCCATTTATACTCCTGGGTGGAGAGAAGCAATGCAGATAAAGGACACAAGCGAAATGGATAGTGAGGGATTGAACCCCGACTTTGAGGTTGGGAAACAAACTTTTCCAGCTGCCCCAAGCCACTTCCACAAGTATTCAATTGGCGGGTTCCCAACTGTTGGATGTGACTCACAAGGAAATAAAATAAACTAAGTTAGTCACATGACATCAATACTCACTCATAGGGACTTTCAGTGCTAGTTGTTGAAAGTGATGTGTTTGATGATGACGACCTATTGATGCTTAAATCCAGAAAATTATCCTCAAAACCAACCAGCGGTTGTGCCTTTTGAGTGCTGCTTGAAGCTGTCCCTCCAGAAGTCAAATAAAATGAACCTCAAGAATTATAGGAAACATATAATTAATATAACTTTTGAAAACCCTGGTGAAAAATAATATCCATCTACTTTATCATAATAACAAAAACAACAAAGGGTTTAAACCAAACCCAATAAGATTACATGTGAACAAATCTAGTTATAAAATATTTACATATTGTTTAAAAAAAATTAATTAATAGGCCAATATACTTTTAATAAGTGAGTAGTGAATCTGGCAACATATCACTATCAGAACATATTGTGACCCTTAATGAAAACAAAGTTGGATATAAAATAATTAACACTGTAAAAATATAAGTTGCATACAATCAATACTGTAAAAAAAATGGTCGCAATTAAAAAATCAAGCCCTGGCCAGACAATCAAGTTTTATTTGACAAAATCATGCGACATACCTAAATATGATCATGTCACCCCATCATGACCATATATAGGCACATCATGACTATATATGGGCATACAACAGTTTCTTAGCAAAGAAAATTTTATAGTCTGGACAGACTGCTCATTTAAAAAAAAAAAATTTATATCAAAATAAACATCTGATTAATAAAATATTTTATTTGAATGCATTTGGCGCTGGGCATAGCAGATACAATTCAACCAATCAACTGACTGATTTTTTAATCTGAATATTCAACTGTTGACCGCTTAATCATATGTTGATCTTGTTAATATATCTGGCCACAAACATGCAAATAAAGAACATATGTTGAGCAATTGATCAATGAAATGCTTGATTGATTAACTGATTGATTAACTGATTGATTGATGAGGTCATGCAAGCAAGTAGTAGAGATTACAAATTGAAGATCATTCCACAATTGTTGAAAAAAAAAATATTTCTTACATATAAAACATAAGGCAATAATACCCATAAAAATAAACGTTAAAAAAAAAAATAAATTGGTTTTTAAATCATGCAGCAAGGCATTCAGTGTGATCTACCCATATAGGTATGATGACATCATACAGTAAAACCTTGAATTGAAGCCCAGTGGGTTTAATCTGATAATTATATGATAATAATACCCATATATGGGTATTAAATGACATGGATGTGATATGACATCATAATGCACATACAATATGAGCAAACCACACACAATTTGCAAAACAAATTTACTAGCTCCCCAAAATGCTATGCAGGCATTGAATTTGGGCATTTCAGGGGCAAGGCCATTTTCGCCATGATTATTAAGGGCACCAGTGACATAAAAAGGGCATCATGGCCAGTGTATCTAACAGCCTTCTTAGGGCCAAACTGTCCTCAACAGAGGTAATCTTTCTAGGGCATACAAGCCAATTGGGAGGCCTGGCTATGTCCAAAGACACATTAAAGAGGCTATTTCACAAGTCATGGACTCGGCACTTATCAACTAAAGGACCAAGGCTAGGGTAGGCTAGGCTATAATGTAGGCTTTCTTAACGTGGCGCTATGCCTCCTATTGTATTTTCAATGCATCATGCAACTGCTTTAGAGTTAAAGGAAGTTTTAATGGAAGCCTCCCTCCAGTTAAAGATCACTTTTGGGACAGAGTTTCAATGGTCTTAGCAGCTGCTTTGGTCTCTAATTACAAATGATGATAAAAGAAATTTGTTAATTTGGGAGGGACCACAGAAAAGTGGAGGTAGTCTTAAAATGTAGGGGTTTTAAATTAGAGGAAGACCTATCTTGATCTTTTCTCAAAAAATAAAAACATGAGTAAAACACACTTGAACCTATTTCTTTTTTTTTGGGACAAAATAAAGTGAATATTGAATGCTGGTGTAGGTATATTATCAAATATCGTTTGATCAGTGCGAGTTTGACAAACACAAAAATGGCTTTAGGTAGTGGTGTTCATCGGGGAAAAAAAATTATGGGAAGTACATTATTGCATTTGATTAAGGACAGTCAGAAGACAGCAGCTTTCCCTACATTTGAAACAATTTCCTATGATTTGCAAATTTAAAAATGATCAAATTAAACCTGAACATGCTTTAAAAAAACTTGCAATACAATGATGTAGAATTTGCATCTGTTAGAGTTAAAGAAAAAGGCAAAAAATATGTTGTCAGATTTTCAGGCAAATATTCCGATGTCAAGCAACTCACTATCGGTATTTCTTTTAAAGCCTGTGTAGTCGGCTGGTCTGTAATTGTCATTGATATAACTTGTGAAACTAGACTCAATCATATTCAAACCATCAACGTAGCTTGTGAAACTAGCGATCGGTGCTGGTGCGTGTGCTGTCCTGGACCTGCCAGTGCTAAAAGGGTTGGGGGAGCGTGAACGCAAAGTACGTTGCCATGTTTCGGGGGCGGCAGGAACACAGAGATTACGGGGCCAAGCTACGAACATAATAAATGAACAAGAGAGTGGTAAATGTGGGTGTACAGGTATAATATACTGATAGGTTGGCAGAATGGGCATGCATAGTAAATGTTTGTAAAAGTGTTAATTCAGAGAAATATTGGATAACTACAATTATTAAATAACAAGAGATATATGAAGCAGATGGAAATTGACTGGCATGCAATATATAGTACTTCACCCTTGAAATATTACATATATAATATAAATACAACATAAGAAGGCACTTATTACAATGCTAAAAAAGACAATTAACTGTATAATTATAGCTTGGATTATCTTTTCTTAGCAGTATAATTAGAGTTTATACTGCAAACTATATAATTATATTGCTGCATTGTCATTTTTAGCAATGTACAGTAGGTATACGGCCTTCCCATGGCAAAACAACGTAACTGCTATAGTATCTTTTTGTGCAGTTACAAGTATGTTGTTTTTGTCTTGGAACAGTGTGTATATTAATATAGTTTGTAGTGTATTTAACTATTATATAGTTTGCAGTGTAGACTATTTAATTATACAGATGGTTTGTCTTTTTTTAGCTGTATAATTATATAGTTTACACTTCAAACTATGTAATTTATTGGTGCATTGTCATTTTTAACATTGTAGATGTATAATTATATAGTTTACTATATAATTGTGCAGCTGAAGAAAGACAATGCAGCTGTATCATTATATAGTTTGCAACTGAGTAAATCTACAAAAACTCTAATATTAACATTAAATGCTCATTAATTAACAACTTCCATTGTGATTCTAATCAAAGTAATCATGATTTAGATTTCGATTACAATCCTTACACTGAATTACCAGTGAATTATTTAAAATGCATAGAGTGGTCAGAAGCATTGAGTATTCACCCAATGATTTCAATAAACCATCAAGTATTTATTTGGTTATACACAGCCACTGAGGTATCATATAATATACAGATAATATTAGTGGTAGATGATTTCATAAAATGTTAATTGTTGGAGGCACCAACATTGTTTTTTCCAGACCTGACCATATTCTTAAGGGTATATGTACAGTCATAGTAATCCATTAAACATGCATTCTGTATTAATATTTGTGGCAAAGACAAGCCAAACCAGTCACTTGTCGCAAATGGTGTTAATAGATAGATATAATGGCCAAAACATGTTGAAATGTCAAAATTTTTATTACACTAAACTAACCTTTATACATCTATACATCAGGCTATGCTGTTATTTTTTCAATGTTAAAACATCATTTTTTAACGATTTGGTGATAGTTTCTGCCTGAGAAATGCCCAAAATCGTAAACTTTGAAGGCTGATTTCTCAAATATTGTTTCTACACACCTTTATGTTTGAACACTTGTAACTTCATAAGTAAATGTGGAATTTAAATGATTCTTTGGCCATTTGATACCTCTCATTTTACTTTTTAATCATGTATTAACAACAAAATCAAAAATGTTTGCGACCAGTGACTGGTTTGGCTTGTCTGACACATTTGTCAAATTTAAATCGGTATAAATCCTGTTAAACAGTAAAAAGCTAATTAGAATACATTTTTTATTGTGTACATTCTGTGAAAGTGCTTTCAATTGCTATCAACAGCAATACCTGCTTAAAATTACTTTCCCATATTCAAAAAAGATAAAAAATAATGAATAAAGGGAAATGGAATATTATAAATATAAATAAACACACTTGTACTGTATAATCTATTTAAAGACTTATACTTCTAATTACTAATTATAACCAGTCAACTTTACAAACACAACATTTCCAAACCTACATAGGCAGATTAAAGGTGGAGGGGGGGGGGAGGAAGGAGGATCCCCACATTTATTAACATTGAAAAATTTGGAGAAAAAAAATATACTTAAATTTAAGTCTGGAAGTTTCATTTCTGGCCATCTAGTTTATATGTGCTATAGCCACAAAAGTTTGTACTTTAGACTCAACCATGGTTGGCTTGGGTTGGCTTGGACCCTTCGTCTGAAAAAAACATATTCCTGGGCCCCTCGATTTTGAATTCCTAGATCTGCCACTGACCTGCCATTTCCTATAATGTAATTTTACAGTAATTTTGTTATACTCACTATTGCCTTGATTTTCTTGGAAAGCACTTCCATTCTTGTCAACGTAGCTTGTGAATGTACTTCCCCTGTTCCCAGACAAATCAAGTTCTTTCATGGAAATACGCAACAAAAAAATACGTTAAGTAAGTACACAGAACAGTAATTATTATTATTATTATTAATTAAGATCAGATTTTTAAAAAAGATTTGCATTTATTTTCTTTCTTTTGACTCAACAGGTATCTTTTTACTGTTGAGATACTTTTAAATTTTGTTGAAACATAAACTTTGTTTTTTGTTTTGTGAAATTAATTTTCTTTTTATTTATTGATTTTGTAAATGTTTATGATTAATTATAGTAGATGACTAATGTACATTTTTAAATGTTAAATCTTGAATATTTTGAATGTTTCTTAACTGATGAAACTGTATTTGTAAATATAGTATACATTATAATATCTGTCTCTTATACACATCTAGATGTGTATAAGAGACAGCCAGTCACTTGTCGCAAATGGTGTATCAGATATAATGGCCAAAACATGTTGAAATGTCAACATTTTTATTACACTAAACTAAGTGAGCTTCCATGTGTGTTTCAGTACATTAGAAAAAAAAAAAGAACATGGGAAACGAATACAATGTGTAGACTTTAGAAACACTTTATTGGAGAAAACTAATATTTCGACCTATCCTTAAGTCGTTATCAAGAAAAGAACTATTCAATTTCGGGATTTTTAAAATTTTTTGTTGTTGTTTAGGTAGTGGAGCCAAAAAAGCAAATCCTGAATTCTGCCAATTTGAACCAAGGGCAAGAAAACTCAAATTTTTATTTGACAAAAGCATGTGACATGCCTAAATACGGTCATGATGGACATCACATCATGACTTTATATGGGCACATCATGACTATATATGGGCACACCATGACTTTATATGGGCACATCGTGACTTTATATGGGCACATCATGACTTTATATGGGCACATCATGACTTTATATGGGCATACAATAGTTATTTGTCAAAGAAAATTTGATGACAAAGCCTAGAATAGGAAGGCAAGCATCTTACCGACCACTGATACTAATTTTTTAATGTTTTGTGATAGGTCGTATGCGTTTTTGAGCTAAAAACTAGCAGTTTGGTAGAACTTACCAGCATATGCACTTGAGTTGATATCAAAATCAATAAGACTTGCGGTACGCGGATCTCTAATCGCATGGTGTCTCCGTAGAGGATGGCTACCAACATGTGAGTGCCGTGTTAATGGATCAACGGGTACGTTAACATATGGATTGTGAGATGGATGGCTGGATGCATGGGGATTTACGTAACTTGTTGGTCTGGCGTTTGTTTGAAGCGGAGGTGAATACACATTTGGTTGCACGAATGGATTAGTTCTGTGTTGCTGGCTTGATTGAGCGCCAACAGCAGTGGCAGACGTTTGCACATTACTTTCCTGGTTCTGAGTTACGTGATCCGTACTCAACTGCGGTGTGCGACCTACTTGATTGACATACTTTGAAAGCCAACTAAATTGCGGAGAAATGCCTCTAGTAATCTTGGAAATAGAATCTAAAAACATCAGAAGAAACCAATTGAACATATGAAATATTTGGTGAAAATAATCAGTCTAATAATAGAGTAATAATCAATAAAGTGAGAGTAGTTTAGGAAAGTGCATAATATACATACAATATTTTAAAATTTATCGTAATATATACATATTATACAAAGCAGTTCAATAGACCTGCATTTCCCAAACCATTTTCCTGGGGACTTATCGGCCTTACACAAATGACCCACCAAGGGAAGTTCACACATAGGCTTAAAATGAGATGCAAAAACTATGATGATAAGCAATGACTAGACCAGATATTGAAAGACCTACTACCTGAAACAGTTTTCCATTCAATTTTTCTATTTTTGAAAACACTGTGTTAATTGATAGTTGCATGGAACTATTAAAATGCTTACAGTGATATAATTTTTTTTTTCTTCTTCCAGAGAAATAAATAACTATATTTTTGTATGTGCAGGGACATTTCATCGACCAACTAAAACAAATACTGGCAGCCAATGTTGGGGTTGTGACCCACAATTTTAGAAGAACGGTTAATAGAATATTTATTGCTACTCCTTAGCCCCTGACATGCTTGTGTAGAATCCATTCTCTTGAAGATGATGATACTCTAGAGAACACTGTTGAAGTCACTACTTACAGACAAGCTAAAAAACTAAGCCTGAATGTAATGTATGCACATCGTATCCAAACTGAAATTCAGACCCCGTTTCCAATGTGCTGAACACCAGAGCCCCTATTCTTACACATTGTTTCGATTTCTGATCAGTTTTGTAGGCCTTTCAATAAAAAAATTTGGATTCAGTGTGAAATTCATCGATACAATTTCAATTTTATTTTTTCCTCTGCCTAGATGCTTTTGGCAAAGTCATTTTTTAAAATAAGGAAAACAAATATTTTTTTTTTCCGAGCTCATCTGGCAATCTTTAAAAAATAAGTTCACTAAACAAAATAAGAACAAGTCTTGCTTTAAGCTTTGGCTACACTGGTAATGCATGCAGTCTAAGTCAAGAGCATGTAAAGAAATATTAAATGGACTCAAGAAGACTGTACACTTACTTAACATAAGAAGATTATACACTTACTTAAACTTAAGAAGACTGTACACTTACATAACTTATGAAGACTGTACACTTACTTTAAGAAGAATGTACACTTACTTAACTTATGAAGACTGTACACTTACTTAACTTATGAAGACTGTACACTTACTCAACTTAGGAAGACTGTACACTTATTTAACTTAAGAACAATGTATACTTACTTAACTTAAGAAGTCGAAGATTATACACTTTCTTAACTTATGAAGACTGTACACTTACTAAAGACTGTACACTTACTTAATTTCAGAAGACCATACACTTACTTAACTTAAGAAGACTGTACACTTACTTAACTACAGAAGACTGTACACTTACAGTACTTAAGAAAACTGTACACTTACTTAAGAATACTGTAAAATTACTTAACTTAAGAAGAATGTACTTAACTTAAGAAGACTGTACACTTACATAACTTATGAAGACTGTACACCCACTTAACTTAAGAAGACTGTAAAGCTACATAACTTATGAAGACTGTACACCTACTTAACTTAAGAAGACTGTAAACTTACTTATTATATGAAGACTGTACACTTACTTAACTTATGAAGACTGTACACTTACTTAATGAAGACTGTACACTTACTTAACTTATGAAAACTGTACACTTGCTTAACTTAAGGAAGACTGTACACTCACTTAACTTAAGGAAGACTGTACACTTACTTAACTTCAGAAGACTGTACACTTACTTAACTTATGAAGACTGTACACTCACTTAACTTATGAAGACTGCACACTTACTTAAGACTGTACACTTACAGTACTTAATAAAACTGTACACTTACTTAAGAATACTGTAAACTTACTTAACTTAAGAAGAATGTACTTAACTTAAGAAGACTGTACACTTACATAACTTATGAAGACTATACACTTACTTAACTTAAGAAGACTGTACACTTACTCAACTTATGAAGACTGTACACTTACTTAAGACTGTACACTTAGAGTACTTAAGAAAACTGTACACTTACTTAAGAATACTGTAAACTTACTTAACTTAAGAAGAATGTACACTTACTTAACTTAAGAAGAATGTACACTTACTCAACTTATGAAGACTGTACACTTACTTAACTTAAGAAGACTGTACACTTACTTAACTTAGGAAGA
>NW_022712751.1:244920-250200 GCF_011630105.1 Anneissia japonica
TACTTAACTTAAGAAGACTGTACACTTACTTAACTTATTAAGACTGTACACTCACTTAACTTATGAAGACTGCACACTTACTTAAGACTGTACACTTACAGTACTTAAGAAAACTGTACACTTACTTAAGAATACTGTAAACTTACTTAACTTAAGAAGAATGTACACTTACTTAACTTAAGAAGAATGTACACTTACTTAACTTATGAAGACTGTACACTTACTCAACTTATGAAGACTGTACACTTACTTAACTTAAGAAGACTGTACACTTACTTAACTTAAGAACACTGTACACTTATTTAACTTAAGAACACTGTACACTTACTTAACTTAAGAAGACTGTACACTTACTTAAGTAGACTGTGCACTTACTTAAGAAGGCTGTACACCATTTACTTAAGTTAAGAAGGAGACTGTGCACTTACTTAGTGTAGATTCCTTCATTTGTGCAACAAAGCCTGATGTTCTTTGATTGTAAATGACTTCAAAATTCAGTTGCAAATTATTTGTACTAATTTGCATTGGTATGTATGATCCAGCTTCTTTACTTTCTGAAATAAAAATAATAAATACAGTAATAATAAAAAAATAAATAAAATAAAAATACAAAATTATAATAAAAAATAATATATGTAATATAATTACATATATAATATAATAACAATAATAATAATATATAAATAATATATAATATAAAAATAATATTTATAAAATATAAATTGTGAATTAAATTGGTGGTTAATGCTTCTAATCAAATCCTAAGGCCAAGGATACAAAGAATGTTTATAGTTGCCATTATACATTATAATACTGTTCATATTTTACTGGAGTGATTTAGTGTATTATGTTCACAAAGTGCAAGACATAATCTAAAACTTGAGGTCAATAGTGTATTCACTTTCTTTTTTATTTAAAAAAACAAAATGACCTCAAAATGACAAAAATAATTTTATCAAGTACTTTTCGTGGGGTGGGGGGAGGAAGTGGCGCAAACTACAGCCATAATATGAGCGCTGGTTTAAACAAAAGACATGCTAGCCTATGGTTCTGGTGGCAAAACAATTCTTCTCAGATAAGGACTATAAACTGTAGGCCCAGTGTACACAATTTGGCTCATGTGCACTATGAAGAACCCAGTGATCTTTCAAAACAAGTAGGGGGTTACCCTTGCATACAACCCCTATTGTGGACAGTCTAATTTTTTCACCCTATAAATCAAGAAGAAAATAAAGAAATGAATTCCTACTCACCAACATGGTAACTGTACTTAAAGTGTCCTTTGATGGGAATGGCGTTGCATATCCTCAGGTCCAAGCCACTATTGACATTTCCATTGTGAGTGAATACGAAGAAACTATAAATGGATCAATAAACCAATAATACTAATTATTAAAACTACTCATGCAAAGAAGAACATGTTAGTAGCAGTTGTATGAGCTTCATTTATAAGCTTATCCAATCATTTTTCTTTATATTTTAGGATGTTTCTGTTGCAGGATTACACTGGATATGTTGGGCACCACAATGGGAATATAAACACAATTTCTGATTACCTGTTTACATTAGATTACTGTACATACTCTATGAATGCTTTGTGTACATTCATATTTGAATCTTATCATAATTACATTATTTTATTGGTGTGATTATTATTCTACTGACATCGAGATTGTTGAGACACTCATTATATCAGCTGTATGAGTTAATCTATAATCTTATCCAAACATTTTTTTTATATTTCAGGATATTTCTCACACAGGATTATAATCAATATGTTGGATTGCCTTTAAAAATTTATATGTATAGTATGTATTATTATGAAATGAATAAAAAAAAAATTGTTGAACTGTTTGGCCACATTGGAAATATTAAACAGTGTAAATTTAAATTTTAATATTATACTAATTACATTATTTATTGATGTGGATATTATTCTACTAACCCAACAATTTTTGGGACCCGTTTTAAAAATAAATTAGGTTTTAATACTATTGTTCTTTTGTTATGCTCTGCCATTTTATATTTTAATACTTACTTACTTACTTACTTAATACTTACTTACTTACTGCCCAGTTTAATGTCCGTGATTCCCCAACAACGACGGTTGGACACAAATGTAAATATACTACATATTTCATTACAATTGTACAGCAGAAGTGTAATCAAATTGATATTCTTTATTGATACAGTAGTATTAACAACATATCAGTATTAAATTACTACTTTATATCTGAAACAGAAATTTGTTTGCACTACTGTACTGTAGTATGTACATAAATCTATTATTTTTTTTCATGACCAAAACAACTGCACTTCCCAATGAGGTTTATAACGAGAATTAGTTTGTGTGATGCCCTCATGTGTGTATGTAAAGACAGTGATATATCCTCTATTAGCAACTGCTGGAGCATGTGTATTCTATGTGTACCTAAATAAATAAATAAAATGAAATACTTACGCATCTTCCTCGTTTGAAATATATTTAACGATAGCAAGGACAGTGTGTTTCCTCTCCCATGTTGATTCCTGGACAAGGATTGAATCTAAGGCGTATTCATGCGTTAAGGATCCAACAAGGCAGCTATTACCAACTAATGCTAAATAAATATTGGTACCATATCCAAAACATATGGAGCTGGTCGTGCAAAAGCATCGTTGACCAAAACAAGCAAAACCAGGGAAAAGCTAAATGTAATTTAACTGTTTGTTGAAGAAAACTGACTTTTTAATATTCATATTCACCACATAAGCATTAAAATGTTATTAAGTCATTCATTGAAATTGACAAACTAACCAAGTTATGAGTATACGTATTACTGTACTAAAGTATACATCACTGACACATTCTGATGCCAATTTCTCGGTAAAAACTAGCGACAGTACGCTGATGTTGGAATAGCAACCCTCATATTATAAAGTACTTTGGTTTACATTTAGGCTATAATACATTGATTATTTCATTTTATTATTACTGTTTCATTATTTATGGTTCATTAAATAAAGTTGTTCCTGATAGGGAGTGTCATCTTAATTGAACCTAAACCACATGTGTAAAACCACCTGTACTAATGAGATGACATCAGCATAAATTACCTTGCCTTGCCTTGTTTTTAAAATTTCCTGGAATAACAATACAACAAAATAAATTTAATGATTTATAAGGAAGAGGATATGGCTTTACAGACGATGCCTTCACCAGCATTAAGCAACTGTTGAACTGCAGAAGTCAACTCCATGCTTTCATCACAATCCTGAAAAAAAAAATGGGAGTAAGCTTATAAAAAACATTTTTATTTGAATTATATTTTTTTACATCTGTTGCCTTCACATTGTGTTATAAAAGTTACAGAAAAAAACCCTTGGACAAACGACATAAGCCTACCAAGTGGTACCAACACTAATTAATGTGAATTACTCTAATTTGTCTACTAAACTGTCAAACAAAATATATATTTTTTTAAAAATCATTCCCAGGATTCACATGAAGCCATGTCCAGACTATCAAATTTTATTTGACAAAAACATGTGACATGCCTAAATATGGTCATGATGACATCACATCATGACCATATATAGGCACATCATCACTATATATGGGCAAAATTGATAATCTTTGTGCCTTTTGGCAGAGTGACCCCACAAAAACATACTTTTTTGGGGTTTTTTAAAAATATTTCTTTTTATATATATTCAGACTTTATTGTTGCATGCAATTTGGCCACAAGATAACCAGTTTGGGATGGTTTTCATATTGGTATTTTAAGTGCACAGACGATACAGTACCATACAGTAATATAGTTTATTATTAAGTGATAGGTCAAGGCCTAAATTTAGGCAAAATCTGTGCAGAAATTGGCAATTATTTTCCGAAATGCATGGACGGACGTCTAGGCCTAATTTTTGATGATATTCCCCGTATAGGCCTTATTTTACAGTCCAAGATAGTTTTTGGAGTTTTTGAATAAAATATTAACACGTTGACATTGACTGTGTACAGGCCACCATAACCTTACATGCACTGTTCAACAAGAATACAGATTTATACATACAACTACATTTCCAGGTTGGCTACTCGAAACTAAACTTTAATCTTTAGCTGCCTAGCCTAGCTAGGCCAACAGAAACAGGCCTAGCTAGGCCTACAGACAGCAAGTTGGAAGAATAATTATTAATAAAGAAAGCACAATGAATGTGACCGGTCCTACTAAATACCACACGGAACCACTCGCGACCACTCGCGACCACACGGGTGCAAAAATGATAAAAAATATTACCACACGAGAGTAGAAAACTACTTAATAATCAATAGAAACCAACTTTTAGTACGGTAATTATCCAAAATATGGTAAAAATGATTTTTTTTTACAGGTTTTTCCGCCGTGCTTCGGAAGGTAATGCTGTGACATTGAGGTTCTGTAACGCATTCACGTCTCCAGAAACGCGTTCAACCTTGACCTCTACAACATTCACTACGTACAGTACGTTACATTTCATCCTGCGTGTATGCCTATTGTATGTATAGGCCTATTATTCTACAATAACTGTATTTATTACTGTATCTGCTTTGTATTTTTTATACTTATGTGTTTTTGACTCTTATAATTTTAATTTTTTTTAATTTGTATTGATCCTGTAGTTATGTTATGTTTTAGCCCAGAGACAAATCTAGTTAACTTCTTATGAATAATGTTTTTAAAGATGACGGATGACCAGAGATTTTATCCATGAGCAGTCCCCCAGTAACAATAAGGTAAATAAATAGATAAAAAATGAAAGGAAGGTTCTTTCAAATATTGTGTTTGTGCTTCTTAATGTAATTTTGTTGGTTTTAATACACCGTATCATTGGGAGTGTAAGCTCAATAATTTATAATTATAATCGAGACTTATTCTAAAGTATTCAAGGCACTCCACGTGAAGTCTAATTAACTTAACAATTGTATATAATAAAAATGAAAAATATGTTTTGTTAATAGTAATATTAATAGTAATCTTCTTTATTCCATTGATGTAGGCCCTACACTGAAAAAGAAAAAAAAAAACATACTGTATACGAGTTTGACAGAAAATAAAAATAAACGATCAATCTAACAATATATAACAATTCAAATTCTCATTTTCATTTTATGTAGAATAGGTTTATTACCGTTCACGTGGCATTATATAACGGCCTATCTTGATTGATGATATGAAACACAGACATGAAGGTCATGGTTGAATGCGTTTCAGCTGACACGTCAATGCGTTACAGATCCACAATTAACGCATTACATTACCG
>NW_022712751.1:250983-261034 GCF_011630105.1 Anneissia japonica
TGAATTCTGGAATTTCCCGTTATACTGGCCCTCTATGTCAGATTGTATGGAATAGTTTCATGTGAAGACGTCTGAGACGTAACATCGGGAACATTCCGATTGTATACAGTAACAATGATTCCTAAATTTTATATATGTTGAACAAAACTAGACGGGAAATGTCAACAAGTCTGTAGAATGGCGGCCAATTTGAAAAATAAAAAATAAAAAATAAAAAAGGCCGCTTCCTCAATTTAAAAAAAAAGCCGGACATGAAACATGTTTTTTTTTTTACTTGGCCTAATGTCCGGAGGTTATAATCACGCTGGTACTATTGTGATTGACACGTTCTAATCTGTAATAATCTTAAATGTAGTACTGAGTTTTATAGATAGTATGTTTGCCTCCGAGTGTTACTGTGTCAGTATGCACCTGTCTCTTATACACATCTAGATGTGTATAAGAGACAGATCTTGCACTCCACCACAGACTGTTAAAAAAAAAAAAAAAAAAAAAAAAAAAAAAAAAAAGGCGTAATAAAGGAATAAATAAAAGGACAAGAGAAGTCGCGCCAGTGTTGACACAATGTGATTTGATTAGGCGCCCTCTATGGGCGGTCTCTCGATACTTCATCTTGGATTGATCGGACCGTTGTTTTGTTGGCTGTAATAAAGCTTTGTTGTACACTACTGCTAGTGTGTCCGATTGTAGTCTTTGTACTGTGGTTGTTTCTTTTCCCCACTGGCGAAATGAAAATACTATTGAAAAAATAAATATCAAATTAAAACAGAACAAATAAATACAATTATAACCATGTGGTGAATGGATGGAGAGTACCCAGTGCGCTCCAGCAGAGTTATCAACGCCGCGGTGTCGAAATTTGCCGACAAGATCCAACATGTTCAAAGGAATCCGAACAAGGGGGACTAGACGAGCCTCGGTCGGGGTCCCGGAATAAAAATCCCCTGGTAGGGTTCCCCGTAGGATTAGATAACGTTATTGGAATATAAGCAAATTATTGTTTTTCATTTTTAATTTACATTTACCTTTAATTTTTAATCGTCCGCCGATGACCTCGTCTGGCGTCGGACGACAGAAGGGGTCCAGGTGTGTCCGACGGAGAGGGAGGGTGGGAGGAATTCCTCCAACCCTGGCGCCACCACTGGCTATTAGGGGTCCATAGCAAGTTCCTTAATATTTTCAAAGAAAAAAAAATGACCAGTGGTCTCCTCAAAGATCATTTAGGTTTTCAGAAGTTGGAGCCTTAATGTCAGACTCAGGTGGAAAAAAAATTATATATTGTAGAACTGATTTTTCTAAGACAGAAAAAATAAGTTTGATCAAAAACTGAGCAATGATGAGTGAGACACATATTTTTGAATATTGAAAAACTGGGGGGAAATGGGCGGTTACGCCCGGCCCTTTATCCCCCAGCTTTTAAATATTCAAAAATCGATACTCGTTCACCGTTCTCTTATTTATTCTTATCTATTTCACTTTATTCAAATTCAAATACCTCATTTGTAAAAATTCGTGGCCAATGGCCAAATTGCAAGTTACAATTACACGAGGGAATGCAAAAAAACATATAAAGTATACATTAAAAATGAAGATAATTATTGTCATCTAAATAAAGTTACTATTATTATAAAAATTAACATTAACAATGAAATTTAATAAGGAAAAATTTACATTAAAAAGGAAGATTACAATTATCATTTATAAATATAAAAATATATAAATATAAAAAAAATATCATTTTATAAATAAAGGGTCGATTCAATTTAATCAAGTTTAATTTAATTTAATCTAACCAATCTAACCTGAGAGGAGGGTATCTCATTAATTTTACAAATTCTTATTCATAAGGTTAATAAAGTAAGGGATGGGACTGTCAGAAAAACGTTTTGTATGAGAAGCCAAAGGCGTCAAATGTTACTACGGTTCCGTAGGTTTCAACCACTTAATTCAAATCTGGTAGGTGGTGATAATCTGCAGAATGTTTAGTATTGGAAAGACCTTTAGCAAAACTGAGACAATGAGATACCCTCCTCTCAGTAAGAGCAGAGATATTTAACTTTGTGCAAGCTTTATTTCAAAAGAAAAATGGATTTCTTTGAAATAAGACATCAATTCCTGTACTTGTATAAAGCAACATTCCATGAATGAAATATTAGTGGCACCTAATAGTACAATAATACATATATAAAGCATTTATGTTCGTAAAAGAACCGTTCTTCGTGGGTTAGTTATTAGCTGCAACTTAGCGGCCTAATTTGACACGCTCATGGTTCAAGCAGGCTAAGTCTATGTCTATTAATACTTATAGTAGAGTTGTTAAAAAAGGAATTGAGAATTAATTTATCAAACTTTGTAAAATACTTCTCATATCAATAATTTAGGCCTCTTACGTGATGTTACCGTTGACTTAGGCCTATAAATTTCTTCAGTAATGATCAGAAATCCCGGTATTCCAGTCCAGTGATAAATTTATGATAGTATACGGTAATGTATTATTAGGAGGCAGTGAAACAAATGTCAAACACAACAAATTCTCTTCTGTTAAGTTAAAACAGAATATATATATATATATATAAACTTATACCTTTTTTATTTGAATACAGACATGACCTTCTAATTGAATAGGAGAAATCATCACTGTTTGTATCGTGGTAGTGGGCGAAAATATAAAACTTTTATTCCAATTCAGATGTCAAAATGCAGTTGCAATGCGGTTCAACTTGTCTTGTTAATCCGATAATCAACCATTGATAAGAGAACTGTTTCCTTCTTGATTTCAGTAGAAATTAAGAAAATTAAATGGTTTAGAATGGATGTAGGCCTACAGTAACTGCATGCTCTTACTAATTCTTCAAAAAGGATTTCTTTGAAATCAAGACATCAATTCCTGTACTTGTTCTAAGCAACTTTCCATGAATAAAATATTAATAGCACCACCACTACATTATTACTAAATATACACAAAAGCGCACACAAAACACCCGTCCTTTGATGTGCATTGGCTTATTTTTAGGTTTTAAGCCATATAAGAATATTTATTAAAGAAAACTAGCATTAACATCGCTATTTAATTTATAGTGGTCTTTAATTGGAACTATTCATCCATGATTGGAGGGAAAATATTAATTTGGGTCCACCAAAACTATGGTTTTTGGTCTCTATAGAGTGAGTCTTTAATAGGCAACAGTTAATATTAAAAGATAGCAATTCAAACGGCACCACGGAAAAGAAATGGAGGTGGTCTTCAATTGGCGGGGTCTTTAATTGAGGGAGACCTGTATCCTTGTTTATGGTACGAATCCAGGTATTGATACATCTGGCTTGCGAAATGTCGCCACCACAAGAAGACAACAAACATGTTCCGCGTTTTCAAGCATATCCCGGCAACCTTTGTTGATGATATTTAAGTTTTCAAGAATATCCATGGGAACATTTTTATTTGATTTTATAATATTGTTGTGTTTCCTGTATTGTTGGATACCTAAAATGTTTCCTGCTTGTTGGTGACTGTTTGATATTGAGTTGTTAATACGAATTTCCCTTATTAAGGTGAGTTCATTTAGTTCATTAAGTGTGTTCATTTTCTTCTTCTTCTTGTTATTGTTATTGTTATTATTATTATCATTATTATTATCATTTTTCTTCTTCTACTTCTTCTTCTGTTATTGTTATTGTTATTGCTATTGTTATTGTTATTGTTATTATTATTATTATTATTATTATTATCATTATCATTATCATTATCATTATCATTATCATTCTTCTTCTTCTTCTTCCTCTTCCTCTTCCTCTTCCTCTTGTTCTTCTTCTTCTTGTTATTGTTATTGTTATTGTTATTATTATTATTATCATTATCATTATCATTATCATTATCATTATTAGCATTATTATTATTATCATTATTATTATTATTATTATCAGTATTATTATTATTATTGTTATGATTAATACCATTGCCATCATCATATTATCTGTTATTAATATAGTTTATTGTCAATATTATCATTTTCATGATCGTCATCATCGTTAATGATATTATTATTATTATCATTGTCATTTTCATCAACATCATCATTTTTATTTTCATCATCATCATCATCATCATCACATCGTCATCGTTATCA
Organism: Anneissia japonica; assembly: GCF_011630105.1. NCBI lineage: Eukaryota > Metazoa > Echinodermata > Crinoidea > Comatulida > Comatulidae > Anneissia > Anneissia japonica. The sequence goes on from NW_022712751.1 coordinate 255,108, forward strand.
TCATAATCATCACCATCATCATCATTTTTTCCCAAAACAATGCATTATCTTAAAAGTGGAAGAATTTCTCCAAACAATTTTATCAAGAGTCATTTTAGAGAGAAAATATATAGAGCACTTGTAAAAACAAAAGAATTTCATTATTATTTTTCATGACATAATATAAGTTGGTCTGTTTATAATATCTTCATACTTTTATATCCATATTTGGTAACACCGGTAATATCCAATTATAATAGGCCTATTACTTGAAATACGCTTTAATTTCATTGGTTTGTCGACAATACAGATCATAAACAGAACAGCTTATATGTACGTCTTTATTCATTTACTTATTGGACAACATTCGTTGAGAGCTATGCTACACGATGTATTATCACGTCCTTTATCCTAAAACTGTAGGCCTTATTTACCTTTCATTGATGATTTATATATTATTTAACATTGTTAACGGCCATCCTGATTTATATTAAGCCTATATGTAACTATTTGTTTCAAGTCGTACCTATAGTGTAATGGATTGTATCTGGGGGTTATTTGAATTTGTTCAACCATGAAGCATCTATGGTCTAATGGTTATGACGCTCGCCTTGACAGCGAGAGGTCGCAGGCTCGAATCCCATCAGAGATATTTTATTACACAATTTCTTTATTTATTTATAGGAAAACATTCGTTGAGAGCTTACTACATGTAATATCATGTCTTTAACCCTATATATACCTTTCTTCGATATAAACCTATATTGGTGCTGGCGGACGTCTCAATGTATACGACAATGCTCTTTCCTATATATCAACAAATTGCAAATAAGTAACTGTAAAGTATAATAATTAAAAAAAAAAAAAAACACAAAAAACATCGGGATGTTGCAAAATGATTTGTCTCAAAATCCAGGTTTCAAAATCAGTGGATACACGGTCTTGGTTGTGATATGTCGCCACCGCAATAACAGCAAATAACACATCATCAATATGCTTTCGTAGTTTCAAAGATATCCCTGGACAGTTTTTGCGAAGATTTGAGGTTTCAAGACTACCCCTAGGACTGTTTTGAATTCTTAGTTCTTCTGTAACGTCGAACAATTAATTGTTTCCTTCAAAGAAACATGGTTCATTGCATGTTATGTTATTATCACGACCTTTCCTTAACGTTGAGCGTGGACCAAATAATAGTGTTAGTATTCATTTTGGCTGAATAATAATAATCAATATTTATTTCCTGCAGTAAGGACTTGCATGGTGTTAAAGAAATAGAGAGAGAACGAGAGTGATGGGGGCGGGAGAGAGGAGTGCAGAAAGAGAGGAGTGGGTGGCGGGGAGAGTAAGATTGAGAGGCTGCAAGCCATCAGAAAAAAATGATGTCCACAGAAATCCGCTTCTCCATTAGATATTTTCTGGGCAAAATGTAAATAAAAAAAAATTGTGGGTTCCTTACCATTGGTACACCCTGTATTTTTTTAAATTATTATTAAAGAAGTCATTTCCGGGAGATTTGCGGGGAGGCGGGGTGGGAAATGAAATTATTCTTCATTTTTTAAGAATAATTTTCAAAAATGAAAGGAGAAGGGGTTGGGCCTGCTGGACCCAGCCTGGCTACCCCTCTCCCTTGAATTCGCCATTGCCACCATGGTTGGAGCTGAAATAAGAAAATGTATGATTATGGCACCCTAGATGCCCGGAAATGGCATTCTCACACACTTAATTTCGAATATAATTTTAATTTCTACCCCATTTTTTCATAATTTAGAAATATTTAGGGGATTCGGGTCGGCTTCAGGGATGGCACCAGCGAAGGCCAGCCCCACCCCCTTATCGTGGAGGGCGCAAGATCACAATTCGTCGGGGAGAAAAAATAATTACCTCTGTATTCATTTTGTACACAGGCATATTAGTAGACTCTAAAATCGATTAAATACGGTAAGCCTTTAAACCCCTAATTTTTGTTTTTGTCTTTGTTTTTTTTGTTTTTGTTTTTGTTTTTTTTGTTTTGTTTTTTTTTTTGTTTTTTTTTTGTTTTGTTTTGTTTTGTTCTTTTGGTTTTTTCGGGGGCTTAGCCCTCTGGATCACTTTCAAGACATTTTAAGAGACGCTCGAACACGCCCACTTTGCTCTCGTCAAGGAAATTCGTACACCCACATTTCTCCTCCTAGTAAGATTGTTAATATAATAATGTAAGCATTTTAAACGATACATTTTTTTTATTGGATGTTGCAGTTTGCATTTTTTCGTTAAATTGTCTGCCTGACATGTATCACATTGTGATTTGTGAAGTGTTGTTAATTCTTCTTTGACTGTTCTCAAATGGAAACATCCTGTGTTATTGTTAACATGTTTTCAAATGTTTAAAATATTAAAGTATTTTTTCCACATGTATATATTTTAAGCTATATGGGGCTTTTTTTAAAAATCCAATTCAATCTGTATTCCCATAAAAAACAAATAAGACAGTGGACGTACAGCGAAGGAAACCCTGAGAAGGTATTGTACGCCCTACACATAAACATACAAACAACAAAGTAGACATCCACCCCATCCTACCATAATACACATGAGGCTGTATTAATCCATTATTGCTGCTCAAGATGTTAACATCCTACGTTCAATGCATTAGACCTATTATAAAATTATTATAAATTATTATTATTTATTGCTTTTTAAACAGTAAATTTTTAAATCTTATGTTAGCAAATGCCAGATCGTTGTTATTTTTAAGGGTTTGTTATTTCAAACACTTAAAAAAATGCTTTCAAAGCTTTTATATCATTCGTGCTTTAGTACAATTGCTGAGTCTGATTAAATCAACTGAAGCCTTTGCGCGATCCGTGCATTTGCACAAAATAAGAAGAATCATTCCATGTATTTTGTTCAGTAACGATTGCCTAAAGAATAAAGTTATTCTCCAAAGGCATATAATAGTAGTGAATAAGTCGCATCTACTGGATGTAATTCTATAATAAACAAAATATTGGTTAAGAAATAACTAATATAATATTTTTCTTAAATTGAGATTCGATGAATATTTTGTTGATTTTTTAAAACTCCATTTTGAATACTTGTTGTTCCACTCTTTAGTGGACGTTGTCAAGAGCAGTCAAGTGAACCGCTTCAGATTAACCCCTTGAAGTTTAAATTCAATGCGTTACACAATGAAATACATAATAGAGTATGTTTGCTTTCGTGTTGCTATGAATTATGTTATTTTATCTTTTGAGTTTTCTGTAACGTTGAATTCATCACCTATTGTATTTCATGAATAGGTGCTTACAGTTGACTACAGGTTGCTATGCTTATAGTGTTCATTTGCTGTTGATTTCTACCTTTTCCCTAAGGTGTGTTCCTAGCTGAATAATAGTAAATGCACGTGAAGTCAGCTATCGCTATTAAGTAACCGTCGCCATCATCGTCTTTAGTCGTCATCCCCTTCGTCATTACCATCATTATTAATTTTTCACAATTGTTATTGTTTTTGCTATGACTATTATTTTGTCAACGCCAATCTCAGAAAACCACTGGGTCCCCGGCTCCATCGTTACGCAACTGCCCTATGCCATTTTAACTGTTTAGCTAAGGCTCTACATACAACCTCTATAGCTACTACTAGCAGTAGGCCTAGAAATATTTTGGACTTACTTTAGGCCAAGATTGTAAGTCTACTTAAATAAAATAAATATATTAGGCTATTGGCCAAACTATAAACAATGTAATTATATATTTTTTTCAATTTTAAAGGAATTTGCCACCTGATCCTTCATTTACTTCACCTTTTATTGTACATGTCACAAGATTATTAAATATGACCTCTTTTGTAAGTGTAACACCCTATTTACCTAGGCGTAGTATTTTCCGCGAAAAGAGGGAAACCTATATTATACCATTACAGTATACCATTGGTATAGTCTACAATATTCGAAAAACAACAAACACTAAGCAAAATATAAAATATAGTACATTAAGGTTAGTTACTGTAAACATCAAAAATATTCAGTTAATTATGAGTTGAGTATAGCCAACCCTTGTGACTGGGACACGTGTCTAGAAAACGTTTGTAGTTTTGCTGGTGCTATTCCACTCTTTGTTATATCTGCACTTTTCCTTTAAGTTCGTACTTAATGGGTTATGTAGGCCTAATTATATTATTGTGTTTAATATGCCACAATAACAACAACAACATTTTTGATACTAAACCAACGTGCGTTGAGTCAAAGCTACAATTTTTTGCATATTTTTTTGTGCTTGTTTGCTTTATTGGCTATTGTTACACCAGTCTTAAACGAGTTCCTTATTCTGATTGAATGATTGTCTTAATATACAATTCCATACAGCAGGTTGAAAGCAATACATTTCAGAATCATCACGTGATGAGAACAGCCAACCATACAACTTATGAATATTTGCAATGCAGCTTGTATCACACCCTACTTCACAGCGTCTCACTACTCAACACGACATAACCAAACACGAACGTAACAAATATTCATTGAGCAGCATGAATATGGAGCATCTCCGTAGTAGCGAGTGAGTATTACAGAATATATAATTTGATATATTAAAGTATAAAGGAGCGAATGATTATATTCCCAAAATGATTAGTGTTTGGATATGTAATGCACGCACTAAATGTATACATTAATTTTGTATAATGAGCACAAGGTTACTTATGATTGGGCGTATTGATTGTATAATTGTTAGTTTTGCGTTCATAAAAATCAATAGTATATATTTTTGGCAAAATATAGGGACTTCTAAAATAATTCTACTTAAGATATCAAGATGTCAGACGGTGGTAATCTATTGACGAGAACGACGACTATAGTGATGATGACAACAAATATGATGACGACGAAGGCAATGATGATGAAATTATGGACAATAAAATACAATAATAATGAGGTTCATAATTAACATTCATGAAACACTTGGTTTATTTTAACACAATACAGTAATTGTTAAGTAAAAGTATGTCATCTAAAAGTCAAATTGAAGGATATAGTGATAATATACTTTGTTTGTTGTTCTTACAGGAACAGATTATTCCTGGCAATTGAGAGAGAAGACTGGCAAGCAGTAAGAATGATATGTGAAACTGAGGAACATCTCATAAACACGTATGATATTGATAATGATTTTTTGGTATGTACTTAGCTATGAATTATTAACCATGATTTTGTGCTCTATAAATAAAGTTTGAATTTGGTAAATCATTTTATTTTATTTATTAGATGATGTTAAAGTCCATCCCGACAAATGTCTACAATCCGCCTCAATTTGTTCATAAATAATGTGGGTTACTTACAATTGTGCAATTAATATACATAAAGATAATGTATTAGTATTAATTTTAGAAGTTGGATTAGAATATAAATGTTATTTTTCCTTATTCAAATGTCGTGTAATAATCGTAAACTACAGTTTTCCACCTTAAAGACCATTTTTGGGACTGAGGTTTCCATGGTCTTTAGCAGCTTTGGTCTCTAATTAGAATAATGAAAATAAAAGACATTAGTTAATATGGGACCACAGAAAAGTAGTAGCAGAGGTGGTGTTTAATTGGAGGGGTCTTTAATTTAGGGGGAGACATATATGCGCGATATTATTCAAACGCGAGTCCGAGTCGCGAGTTACCCTGACAAGTAAATAAATCGGTCTGCCACCCTCTATAGTTTAGGGAATTTTGTAACACGAAAAACAGTAAAATGAACCAGTGCAGTAAATATATTGTCAATAAAGGTGGCATATTGGTTTTAAATTTTATGTCATCTGCATATTGTGTATAAAAATATACTTGGTGGTTGATTACTCAACCTAAGCGTATTTTTCTATCAGTTGTGTAAATTATGTCTCAAATGATAATGAACCGTTAGCTGGACTGTACAGTACATACTTTCGAATGTAATGATAAGACAAAATCAATTTACAACAAAAGTATA
>NW_022712751.1:262142-271886 GCF_011630105.1 Anneissia japonica
TTCTTAGGAATGTCTAAATTCAGTTAAACTAGCAATTCCGTATTATATTTATAAATCTTTATAACATTATACAAAAATTAGATTTTTCTTAAAAATTGAAATTTTGCCGGGAATGGGGCTTTAAATATCAATAATAGGAAACCCTGGCTTATGAACTCGGACTGAAAAAATTAATTCAATGTTAAACAATAAGAAAACGCACGCGATAAAATATGTAAATTATTTAATATTTTTTAATGTTTTAATTTTGTTTGTTATTGATTTTTAATTTGTTACTACCATCGCGTATTGACCAGTATGCTTGTTTCCGTAGTTATCGACGCAGTTAATGTACGCTGCACGCTACAACGCACCAGACGACATAATGCTAACAATGATTGCGAAAGCTTCAGTGGAGAATTTAGAATTCAAGGTTAGTGGAATTCAAAATCATTGTATTTGATATAAACTAAACACATTAACTTAAAGTAGACTACGGTGACATACTGTATATTTTTAACGAAGCATTTTATTTTTATTTCATGATTTATTTTTTTTAAACATTGAAAAGCCTTTGTTATGGAAATGATCTAAATATATAAACATTGAAAAAATATATGTTTGCAGTAACAGATACTAATCATGTTTGGAATTATATTGATCGTTTTTGTTTACTTGATATATTTGTGACAATACAATTGAATTTTTACACAAAAAGTTATATCGCTAAAATTTTCATTTTAAAGATAGGCCTAATTGATTAATGTGTGTAAAACATCCTTTTTGATTTCAACATTACTTGCGTGATTTTAACAGAAAAACGGAATTTAAAAGAGATTTAATTCCGTTCCCATTATCTAATAATAACGATAAATGTGATAAGCAAAGTAACTGTGATGTTTCTGGGTTTTTTTTTTTCGTTGATATGTGGTGTGTGAGTTAGTTGTTGTTTTCGTATTATTTTGTTATCATACTCTGACTCTACTTTTCTCTTGTAGAATCGTATTACTGGTTTAACTACTCTCCATCTTTTGGCGTTCTTCGCTCGCGTGACTCCACTGAGAAGTGCGTTAGAAAGAACGAAGAACGCCAACGTGACAAACGGCGTAAGTACAGTAAAAGAAAACAACACTTTATTCACTGTAAACAAATTAACATCATAAAATTCACTCACAAACACATTCAAAGCATCACATTCTAATATAGTAATATTCTTGTTCATGTACTTTAACAAAATATAGGCCTATATTAATTAGAACTGATATTGTTAGTCCCATTTATTATTGCCATCATCATCGTCATTATCATCATTTTATCAATTACTAGCATTTTTTGGCATTATAAATAAAATTATTATTGTATCTGTATTTTCCATTATCACTGTTAATATAATTATTATTAGTAATATTATTGTTATCATTATCATTATTATATTACACATAATAATTAATATTCTCGTCCATATTATTCTTACAATGAGCGATGATTCAGTATGATAATTCTCAATTATTTCCGTAATGCTTGTGTTGTGCGTGTATAACAAACTTGACATTATCATTCCATTGCAGATTGGACGCACACCACTACATGATTGTCTACTTGCTCCGAGTAATAATTACGATCAACATCGAGAGACAGCCATCTGCCTACTGATGCATGGAGCCTCCATATCGATAAAAGATCCGGTAATGTACACAAAAATAAAATGCATCAAAATGTATCAGTCAAGACGCTAATACAACAACTGTATAGACCAACGTTTTTATTAATCAAAACCAACATAATAAATATATTCTCATTAAAATATAAATAATTAACAGATAAGGATTATTTGGATTTTCAAAACATAGCTGTAAATTAATCGAAGCGGATCGTGTTAGTCACTTTTTTAAAAATTATATCTACTACTTTCACCAATCTTTTTGATTATGTTTATATATAATATAACTGTGTTGATTTAACGTGCAACTTCACTGTGTTGATTTAATTTGCAACCGCCATGCAATGACACATGTGCTCGTGTCTGTTATTGCAGAAAGGAAAGACGCCGCTTGATTATTATAATTATAACGAATGTAGAGAATATGAAAAAACCACGAGAAGTGAAAAGAAGCAATCACTTAGAAAGTTACTTATAGGTAAGCTTAAAGACCAGTTGAATATTCGTTTAATTAAATGATTGTGACTGTTTCACCTAAAATTCTAAAGCTTTTATTACACATTATGTTATAATTCGTAAATGATTATTTTTTACTTTGCCCGTTATTATTTTCATTATTTCGACAACGTTGCTTCCGTGGTGAATTACCGTATTAACGTAGAAAGTGAATATATTATACAGACACTGTACAAAAAAGACATCAAACATTCAATATTTAAACTGTATTAATAATTCTTTTTTTTGTATCAAAAAGAACTGTCAGTACCCGGTGAAATCAAAGCTAGGGGCGAAAATGCAGTGAAAGCCTTCGAATATGAAATGCAAAATGGTGAAATTACGGTAGTTAATGCAAGATTCATGTTCATGGGGAAGGAAGGAGCTGGGAAGACCTCCTGTGTAAATCACATCCTTGGAAAAGCGTAAGTACAGAAGGACTATTTACTTTTACGAGATATTTTATATTAAACAATTATGTGCTTGCATTTAAAAGATGTTTAAACTTCCCTGCAATGGTGTAGGCCTACTGAAGTTATTTCGAGCAACGAGTAAGGTAGTCTGTTGTACGGAAATCATTTTCTATACTCTTCCCTTCGAAGAGGGTTTTTTAATATAAGTTTATACGTGCGCGTTTTATTGTAATTTGTAACATTATGTTTGTATCTTGGTAACCGAATAATAATCATATGGGCGGCCATAATGGTCAAAATAGACAAAAAGTCGCCGTATTACAAATCCAACCACGTAACGGTTGGATTTCATAGGAAATTATATGCAGTGGTCGCAATGATGCTATCGTTCTCAAAATCATATCATATCTCAAAAAATTATTTTAAAATTCAAGTTAAATTAACATTTAACTATTTTATATCCAAAATTAAATGTTAAAAGTTCAATAATTCTATAATTCTACTAATTCTAGCGAGGGTGGGGCGCCGATGGGCCAAGCCGGTGAGAAAAAACACAATGTGTCGGGGAGAAATAAAATGTATTTTCTACATTAAATAGGCCTAATCCTTTGAAACCACTAAATTGTCAAATTTCGGGGAAACATTTAAGCGACACTCGACAAAGCCCACTTTTCTCTCTGGCAAATCCTGACGCCACACCAGCTGCCGACCACATTCTGCCGCTCCGTTCAATATAACTAGCAATTGCAGAGTAGAGAGCATGAGTGAGATCTTTTAGAATCTACTAAACTTTAATTCCACCCTGTCAATGTAGGCCCCTATAGACAAAGCCAACCGACGGCACACACTGACCCACATCCGTTCCGCATTATTGACGTGATATCTTACCCGTGATATTTCTTCTCCAGCACACTAAGCTCAAGGCACAACAAATTTTTAAATTATAGAAAGTGACTGAAATATACGTATTAACCCTAAAACATTTAGGTTTACCATATAGACAGTACATGTGAGCGTAAAGTTTTTTGATAATTTAGTCAATGCGGTTCCCCGTGCCCTATGAGAGTGAACAGTCGAATACAACTCTAAGATACCGGTACGTCCTTATATGAAGCAATTTGTTCCACTCTGCTCATTTTTGATACAGATGATATCTCTGCAATCACCCTTCTAACAAAAATCAACAACGATCTCTTTTTGCTTTTGTTTAAAATGAAGCTCAAGGAAATTGTTCCCAATCAAATATGCCACCCCCCTCCCCCTACCGTTTTCGCTAAGCTAAAAGATTATTCGTCACCCTATATAAAAAAAATAATAATCATTATTATTACAACAGTAAAACCCCTATTAAGGGGAAACCTTCGGGACCAAAAAAAAAGTCCCTTTAATAGGGGTGTCCCTTCCCTGAATGGGGTACCCCTATTCAATGCAATGCAAATACAATTAATTTATAATATGAAATCAGTAGAAGTGTAATTATAACAACAACGGAAGGGTATGGAAATAGGCTATAGTATAAATACGTAATTTTATGAAAAAGAAATTTTACAATGCTGTGAAAATCAATTATATTATGTTATAATTGCTAATTATGTCATAAAATGCAGGCATAATATGTAAGTTCATTTGTTAATTCATTACGTTTTAATTAATTACAATAATTACAACTCCCGTTATTATATCGTCAATAGATTTAATGAGAATGAAGAATCAACTGACGGTATAGTAACAACAACCGTATTTCAAACTTTGGGTGAAGGCTGCAGCGAGTGGGAGAAAACCGATGTAGATGGTACATGAAAATCATTGAATTTACAGATTAGGCCTAAGTGATAATTTTGTTCTTAATTTTATAGGCCTATTTTTTTTAAATTTTTTTAAATAATAGTTTAACTGATGTTTGATGAATGTTTGACTTCATGTATTTTTTTAATTTCAAGTTTATATATTATTCTATGCAATTGTTAGTGTAATGATATATAACTTAGTTTTGGATATAATGTTTATTATTTATGTGGTTCAGTGGCTGAGCTAACAAATCAGATAAAAGATGACGCCATAGCAGAAAATATCGCAAGGAAGTTGAAACAGCCAGAAAGCCAACGAAGTACATCGTCAACTTCTACATCATCTTTAATGGTAAATATGTTATTTGTTTATCGTATTTTATGATCAAATTTACTATAATTACTTTTATAATTAGGCCTATTCATTCTTTTTATTTTGTGTACGGTACTGTGCTTTTCTTGAATTTTTTAAAAATTAAATATCGTTATTTTCTAATATTTCTATAAATTGTGATTACATACAGTACGATAGCACATCGGGTAGGACAAAACGCATCACTCCAAGTACATATAAGTAATGATCATATTAATATACTACAAACCACCACTCCGTAGATTGTTTTTTTTAAATTATTATTATTCTGAAAAAGCAGATAAATGTAATTAATATGAGTTTATTATTTAATTACAGGTAAAAGTGAAGGAAGCAACAACTGTAATGACGTTGAATGAAAGAGGTATTTATTAAGTTTTTGGCAACAATGATAATTACATTACTTACGTCATCGTCACCGTATTCATAATAATGGTAACCTTTCTTTTTCTTTTGTCTGCAAAACAATTTAAAAGAACTAAGTTCTCTTAAGTTTTGTCGTATGAAGCTCTCTACTAAAAATAGTCAAACAGACGCCATAAAAATCAGGTTTATGAGCATATCTTGACTTCTAAAAGAATTTTCTTTTTTTTTTTAAATACCCATTTCTGTGTTCGTTATGTATTATGTTGATTAATAAAAAAAAATCATATAATTATGTTTTCAGGGTAGGCCTACTGTACAGGATTTCAAATATACCATTTGCAGATTGTCATCATGGAGGCAATATTGGATTTTAAGTGGCGTATCTAGGGGGTGCGCATGGGGGAGAGGGGGCGCTCGCCCCTCCAAAAATTACTCGCACAACCCAATCGCCCACTCCTCACACCCCCTCCCCCAAAATCACTGTCAAGTAGCGAATTAGCGCCCCTCAATTGACTATCAACCCCACCCTTACACTTCACTTTAGCACCGCCATCAGCACCCCCATTTCAAAAATTCTAGATATGCCACTGATTTTAGACTGCCACCATGAAAATTAGATGCTTTCAGGAACATCATCATTATTATCATAATCATCATCATTACCATCAGCGTCATCATTGTTACCATAATCATCATCAATGATCTTCATTATCACCAATCACTATCACTCTCATTTGTGTATCCTTATCATCTTCATATTCATTTATTCATGTTTATTGTATTTGTCATCGTTATATTTTTGATTGTTAACATCATAGACGCCTTTTTTCCATTTATAACCATCATCATCAGCATCATCATTACGACAGTATCAAGAAATTGTCATCATTATCATCTCCATTTTCATTTTCGTCATCATCATAATTCAAAATAATTAATCATCATAAGTTCAGATTACCATAATCTTTGTGTTTTAACTCTCGCTAGTTTTACTTTCATTTTTTTTATTTTCCAGGAAATTCTCAGGAACCTCAGGAGGCTGGAGGTTTATCAACGAATCAATCCACGGGAAGCTATGATACATTTGAAAAGAAACTACCAGACAGACTTCATGAACTGGTGGTTAATAGACTTGCTGACCAGGGACCTAGAAACGTCGATGGTCCAATCGAAGTAACATCCATATGGGACTACGCCGGGCAGTTAAAGTACTATATAACCCATCGGGTAGGTTATGCTGAATTCAGAATTCAATAGAATTCTTTTAAATGCCAAATTTTACAATCTTCACATCTTCGTTTGCGAATGTTCTTCAGGCTAATAGGTTGTGTAAGACAGGAACACATGTATAAAGGAATACGTAAATTGGCAGCCACAAAAGATCCCTATGTGGTCATTAACCATAGGTATGTTTACGGTGGAATGCGTGTCATACACATCATGGATTAGAATGGATTGATTTGGTGTAGGGACCAAGGATAACCCACGAAAGTTCGAAGGAGACTTTTTTCCAGTCCGTCCTGATTGTGGTAAATTCACCAGGAAACCGGGAGACAAACCTCTATTGCCCGAAGAGTGTACCGCCCTCTGCGTACTTTAACAGCACATGGGCCATATTGCACCCGAGACCAATGTGCGAAAGACCTTGATCAGTAGTCAGGATATTAATAATATTGCTAATAATGATTTTATTATTATTATTATTATTATTATTATTATTATTATTATTATTATTATTATTATTATTATTATTATTATTATTATTCATTTATATAGCGAATTTCAAGTTCACTTATAGATAATGTCTTTGTTTAAATGTGTATCTTCGTAATCATAAATTCATAAATATTCCTCCCTTTGTAGATTTACCTGACAGGTGGAGCGTCGTACGGCGTAGTCTTCAGTTTGCTAGATGATTTGAATGATTTTGTGAAATCAAGAGATTTACATAAAGTAAGTAAATCAGTTAAATCTTCCTTACAATATTCTTGTATTGTATGGTTATAGTGTAATTCATTAAGTTTTGTAAATTAGCGGTAGGCCTATGGCTATATAATAAATTCATTTTATTTATCTCAATTGTCTTTCGTAAATAGGGCTATTTTTTCTTTAATGTTTAGGGGAAATTTTCAATGACTAATTTAGAGATGATTCTCTTCTGGATGCGTTCAATATTTGAACATGCTGTTCTACCGAATGTTGAAAAGAAGAAACTTTTCTTCAACGCAGAAATATCCTCTCCCCCAATAAGTTTGATTGCAACTCACAAAGACCAATTGTCGAAGAGTGAGGCAGAAACACGTGTAAGATTTTCTTTGTATGTTGAATTATAGTGTTCCTTTTAAAATCTGTAAGTTAATATACAATACCGGTACCGTACATTATATTTTTACTTTCGCTTTTTTTTTGTCTTGTTTGATTTTTTTTAGATTTGAAACAATCCATTAATGAAATTGAAATAGTTTTTTAATGGCAAACGTAGTGTTTGATAATGTAACGTGTTTTTTTTTTTTTTTTTTTTTTTAACTAAGGCCTATTTATTGTGACTACCGTATATACTCACGTATAAGGCGACCCCGAGTTCGAGAAGGTTTATGGACAATTTGTGTTATGTAGGGCGTATAAGGCGACCCCCCCCCCCCCCCCGCCTGTTTCACCATCGGAATTCATACATTTTTATGTTCTTTATGATCCTAATACTGCATCTAGCTGGCTAAAAACATATCCAAATATAAGCTGATCTTCAAAATAATAACATTTAATTATTAATCAAAATTTATTTCTCAGTATTAAAAGTTGCGTTCAGTCATCCTACTAACATTATTAGTAGGTTCATTCAGTAGCAAATTCGAATGTTACGGAAGATCCGCACGTAAGACGAACATGATTTCAAAAATCAGGTATTTTTATGTCGTGCGCAAAAGACGACCCTCTGTTTTTCGATCGTAATTTGGTAGTTTAAGCCTCAGCTTATACGCAAGAACATACGGTACTGTAAAGTCTTTAAAATATTTATGTTGCTAAAGAAAAAATGTTCATAATTTTTTAAGAATGTATTACAATCATAAAGATTATCTATCAATTTTATCAAATTTGTTTTAAGATCAAAACAATGTACCAAACAATATTTGATGCCATCAAAGATACAGCGTACGAAACACACGTTGACCGGACGATATACGCAGTTGATAACACTGCAAAGATGGATGAAGGGATTGAGAAATTGAAGAAGAACGTCATGGGTTACATGAAGGCAATGGCAAGAACTGTGCCCACTAACTGGGTTGATTTCCAGTCCAAAGTCCAAGAACTTGCAAAAACAAAACTGCGGGTGTCTTTGGAGGAGGTTTGTTTGCTTCCTCTATATTTGTAATAGCTTCTATGCCTATGGTTATTTATCTCTTATTTTTTTAGTTCGTTGGGTTAAAAATTTATCACATTAAAGATTTAATTTAACAATTCTATAGATAACCGCTGTTGCCGCTGAGTGTGGAATTGCAAAAGACACGATCACCACTGTCCTCGATTATCTAAATGACACTGGAATACTTCTGTACTCGAAGACTAACGAGAAATTAAAAAACACGGTGATAACAAACTTGCATATGATGATCGACTTCTTGACTAAAATCATCACAGTGGTAAAACCAGACGATATTGACAAGGTACGTCTCTTTAAGTCTCCTATAGGTAAAATTGTTATTTTTTTTTTATCAGTGGTTTGTTTAACATTTTTATAAGTGGCTTAATCTGAGACAACAATCTGAGACAACTTCTATAGTTGTCTCAGGCCTAATATAGAGATAATTAAAAAGATGTACGTGCTAACGTTCAAACAATGCTTTTCAATCGCACTTGAACAGTGCACGTACTGTATTTTTCTTCAGATTCTTAATTTTGTTTTATTACCATGGTAGGTTTCTTAACTTAAAACTAATCGATGTTATAAATTTATAAATACAATTGGTGCGGCGTAACTATTTCACTGGTAGTACTTACCTTGTACCAACCAACACACGGAGTTCATGGTCTGTATCTTGCCTTAATGGACTTTTCTCGCCACATTGAAACCATTTCAGAAACCCTAAACTGTGAAATAATTAGGTGGAAGTGCTAGTTTAAAAAAAAAAGCCAATATCTTGCCAGGACCCCATCAAGCACGCGTCGATCGTCTAGAAAATTACTTGCGCGGATCCGGATAAAACTACTGTAAACGTAACTTTTTCTACAGAATGCGCAATCATTTGAAGGTTTGATTTTTTTTTAATTTATTGTTTTTTTTAACGTGTATACGCTAACAGCCTAATTTTCTTTAGTGGCCTAAAATGATGCCAATGTGGAATAAGCTTGATGAGGAGGGCATTCTAGAAGAAAAATTGCTACGACATTTGTGGAGACATGAAATCGAGGAAGATCCAAGCAACTTCGATGTATTTCTAGAGCTGATGATGATGTTCAGATTGCTTTTTGAGCTGCGAAAAGATCACCGCACTGAAAACCAAGGACCAAGAAAAATGGAGGAAAAGGTAAGCCGATACTTTGCATAAAGCTCAATTTGTTGTACATTATATAAATGCACATACATCATATACACTGACACATAAATAAATAAATATAAATTGTAACGGTAATGAAGTGGAATTTGCGAGTGTGAACAAATTTCCCAAACCG
>NW_022712751.1:272109-277394 GCF_011630105.1 Anneissia japonica
GGTTTATTGTCCCCTCTCGCATGCAAGTCAATAAAGAGAGTTTGGAAGTTAAGAAAGACGAGAAACAGACGGTTTCTGTTTATGTAACCCCTACGGACTTCCTCCCTGACGCTGTCTACAATATATTAGTCGTTGCATTTTTAGACTTGATGAAGGTCAAAGGTAAAAGTAGCGAAGCAGAATTGTATCAAAATTGCAGTGATTTTGATTTAGATGACGATCACTTGGTGAGTCTAGGCGCTGTCAAAATTGAGAACAGACACGCATTGAAGGTAAAAAATGATGATAGGCCTACTGAACTAAAAGTTACATTTAAATCACATTTAAAAGTCCTTCTTTAAATAGGAGTAAAAATATGGATGAGAGTGCTACAGTCGTGCATTACTAACATTTGTTAGGAACTTGCAATAATTCTAATTTAATACTGAAAGCGTTTCAAACTGACGGTGTTTAAAGTAGGGGTCTATACTATATATTATTATGTTATTATGATTATAGGCCTACATATGTGATTCTCTTGCGGTCAAGTAACGTCCTTCATAGTGGAGTTCTTTTTACGATTTTTTTTCCTGTTAATCCTGGAACTCATAATTTGCATCATAATCATTAGATGTATTGAAATACATTATAATCATCATTATTGTCATCGTCGGCGATGTGGCGGCAGTCGTTGTGATCGTCGTTGTAATTTTAAATTATTGGGATTTAATTTTTAACATTATTCCTAATTTCGATTTTTTAGAATTAGAAATTTAGGCTAATCCATGAGGACATGCGACAGCCATATTAGGACGCCAGTACCATGCACCCTGTCTCACCTAACTCTCATTCGAGAGTTATTCTAGGGGCCGAACGATCGAATCCAATTAAAATCCAACGTTAGTCGGTTTTCAATCAGGTCTTCAGCACAAGAAGCAGAAACATTTCCTCTAGGCCAAACCCTCAAATTATTTATATTACTAACATTATCATTATTATTAATTAAATCTAAACTGCCATTTTATAAATGCACTGTAACACCAGTATCACACAATCAGATTTCACTTTGGATGTATTTTTCTTTTCTTCAAAGCTTGAAATATCGCATTTAATTGACCAAGATGGAAATGTAGTAGCTGAGCCTCATCCAAGTTTCTGCATTGAGGTAGGCCTACGTAAATAATGGTTGATTGGTCTAGTAGAAACGTAGAGATAGTTAACAACTAGGCTTTTTTGAGATTAAAGATAAATATTGCTAACACATTTTGTCTTAATTCTTGTGAGTCTACGCAAAGCATGATTTAACGCTCATTTCTAATACGCTTAGTTTGTTCCAACAATATTGTAATAGTCACTTTCAAAAATATTTCGAAAACAATCACGTTTCAGCTCATTTGTGAAAGTAAAAACAATAATTACTGTAACAATCAACTCAAATACACCACAGTACAATTTATTTTCCACAAGAAAATCAAAATATTATTTGCAGCGGTTTTTTTTTTTTTAAATCTGAATCTGTAGATATTAGACTACCTCAGAGATCAACTGAAAACAGTGTATGGCACAACAGAAGGGATTGGCTACAAGTTGCGCGTCCTCTGTAGTGCGTGTCAACCAACACAGAAACCTCATTTACACGATCTGGAGGATTGCTTGAAGAAGAAGATTCGATGTGGAAGAAAGGCAATGAACACATCTCGCCTCAAAAGACTATTTTCAGCAGGTTGGTTTAAGATCGCTATTATTTATTCGGTAATTTAAAAAGCTAAATTATTAGACACATTATATAAAAATTCAAGAAATGTGAGTTGGATAAGAAGGTTCTTATACTTGACATATTCTTGTTGGTTGCGAAATTGACGACATACAAACAATTGCAACTTTGCTAATTTTGATCATGTAATATTTTGGAAGTATTACTTCAAAAATATAATTTTTGGCTTAAAGACAATTAAAAAAAATAACATATTGGGATAACAAAGGAGCCGCATTCCTACAGTAACATCAGGCGTTACGGTCATCCATGATTTCTTATGTAAACCTTGAATGAATGCATTATTTTACATTTATTACAATAATTATATCAAATTTACAGAGTCTTCTGAAAGTACTGATGCCTCATCCAAAACTTTGCAGCCAGTGCCCCCGGAAAAAGTTTACCCAGACAGATTAATCAGTGAGTCTGAATTAAACACATTTTCTGGAAAATTGGGAGCTGATTGGAAAAGCTTCGTACGTAGTCTTGGACTGAAAGATAATGAGATCTTCCATGCGTGCCCTGTGTATTCCCCAGAAAGAGAAAAGATATTCTGCTGTCTGCTCAAGTGGAGAGATCTAGAAGCCGGCAATGCGACTGTCAAAGCGCTCGTTGAAAAGTGCACTGAACATCAAATTGACGTAGATGTTTATGAGTTTCTCTTAGAATGAAGTTGAACCTTTAAGAGATTTAAGTTTGGCCTAATTGTTTACGATAAGCTTCGTCAAATGAAGAGATCGAGAAACCCATAATGCGAATTACAAAGCACTTGTTGAAAAGTGCATTGAACATCAAATTGACGCAGATGTTCGAATTTCTCCTGGAATGAAGTTGAACATTTTAAAAACTAAGTTTTAGGCCTAATTTTCACACGATAGGCTATCAGCCTTGTTTGATGAGAGGCCACATGCATAATACTTTAAGCTATGAAAAACGTAAGCCTATAATTAAAGTTGATATAATGAATCATATTTAGTACATGATATTTGCTGATATTGAAAATGTTCTATAAAAACGATGCGGAGTTTGTTTAATGTTATTTCCATGCTTAAAGTTTGTGCAAAGAATATACCTAAATATAATTATTTGTCAATTTCTTTTATTCTCTTTATGATTTTGGTTGTGGAAGTTCGTATTCCATTTTGTGCTGATTTCCAACTACGAAGACGCTCTAATGTACTTATGTTTGATATTTCTAATATTTCTGCCTATCTTGTTCTTTAATTTAGTGGTACTTTTGTAAAATAGAATCGTGTACAATAGGCCGGTTTTGTTTTTTTTAAATAACATTTTTCATTATTTTCGTTTAAATTGTAGGTAATTTCATTATGAATATTTTATTTTTGTTAAATATTTTTTTTATTATAGCTTATGCTCACTATTATAGCTCCATACTATAATACGTTTGGCTAAATTTCATTTTTTAAATCAGGTTAAGGCATTTTTGAAAATAATTGTGTGGAATTATTAAGTGTATTTTTATAATGTCTACCTAATTATAATTTTTTTTTCTAAAATCTCATCTTTAAGTAGCTTATGGTAATTCCATTGTGTATATTATTGTTAAAATGTAATTGTTATTAACGTATTATAAAAGGCTGTCATATATATATTTTTTTAAGTTGAAAAATGAAAACTTCTAAACTAGTAGTAAAACTATTTCTGCATTATTATTATTCCTCATGAAAAGAGCAGTATGAAAAAAATGGTAAATAAATTATTAACTTTACTACAATTTTGAGCATATCTTTCTTCACTGAGGTATTTTGTTAAATAATAAATAATAATTTATCAACAGTCATCATAGTCACATACAGTTATAAACAGTCGTTATATTAAACACAATTAAGAACATTATAGTTAAAAAAACATTCTTGTAAAAATTAGCAGCATTAATATGGTATCATTTTATATAGGCATATTTTCACTGAAGTATAAAAATAGAGGTTTATAAAAGCATACAGCATGACAGTATTTGTTACAATTTGATAGGTTTAGTCCAATTACAATATTAATCTGCTTTAAACCAAAATTCGTGTAAAAGTTCTTACAGTATGCTGAACATTCTATATCCTGGTCATGTGAAGTCGAATTAGTGTTTGACATGTTAATGAAGATTTATGACCCATTCAGGGGTGGGGCCAGCGGGGGATGGGGCCCCCCTCGGGCAGAGCTGGCTCCCCGTCAGTGAGAAAAAACAAAATTCTTCGGGGAGAAAAAAAAATTATATGTATTTTCTAAATATTAGTAGACTCTAAAATCGATTAAATACGCCTTTGAAACACCTATAATTGTTAAAATTTTCGAGGGCTCCGCCAAATGGACCACTTTCGAAACCTTTTCATCGAAGCTCGACCACGCCGCCCACATTGCTTTCGTTGGGGAAACCTGACCCCTCGTCGGGGACCTCACCCCCCCCCCCCCCACACCACATCTAGATGTGTATAAGAGACAGTTATACAACTGATCGTCTTTGAGTGAGGCATAAGGGAGATGTACACGTCATGCTGATTCTATTTTCTGAGCAATTCGGCAAGTCATCTGATCGGAAAATCTAGATTCAGTGTAAATGTACCTAAAGTCATTTAATTAATTATAGACGTGTTTTGTTACGGACGTAACATCAGAAGTTATTTTTTCTGTATGCTAAATGTATCTCACTCCTATTTCTTTTGCATATGCAAAAAGACGATTATCTGCATACTACGTAAATACCATACTTACAATATTAAACACAATAGCGTCGAAATTATTTTTGAATCGTATTTGTAAAAGAATTAATTATGTAATTTGGGATTTACAAGCTGCTGTATGCTTCAGGAATTTCCCATTTTCTTTGATCTTCAAAAATGATGTACATTTATATTTTCCGTAAATTTTCATGCTCAAACGAAATAAATATTTTTGTCATTGTCATTATCATTTTCATTATTTTAAAATGTTTGGATTTTGTCATGTACAGATTTTCAAATGTTAATGTTGTGGTTCTGGAATCTTCTGACATTTTCAATGTTGTTTCACTTTTGTCCAAGAAACGTGCTGTCCGCGGCGATGCTTTTGCTAGCAAATGACACGTCGGAAAAAGAGACAACAACAAATGTCCATTCAGCCCAACCTATATAAAGTATGTTGACACAAAATGGCCTAAAAATTGTAGGATAATTGTGAATGTTTTTCGGCTATTTTGTTATCTGCAAATACGCAAATAGGCTGCAGGGGCGTACCCCCTTAGGTTTTTCACCGTACGCCCCTGAGCTGTTGGCAAATTGGCAGAAAGCAGAATATTTATCCTGGGGTCAATGTAGGATTTGGCGGTAGAGGAGTCCGTGAGAATCCACACCACCTCAGCTCAACCATGGTTGGGGCTGAAGTGAGAACATTTTGAAAAATGGATCTCAAGGTGCGCGGAAATTGCACTCCCATAATTTTAAAATCATACCAGTACTAACAATTTTAATGATAAAAATAATATATCAACAATACAATACAATTATTTTTCTTAATACAATTTAGGGGTGCGATCACACCGTCTACACCCACCCCTCGCAGC
>NW_022712752.1:0-816 GCF_011630105.1 Anneissia japonica
TGCGAAAATTAAAAATGTGGAACTAATTGGTTGCCTAGAAAACTCAAGATAAATGAGTTTTCTAGAATTAGAAAACTCATTGTATCTTTAAATAACAGATCATACCATTATTTTAGAGGCAAATTTTAACTGAAACTTTGAGGTACAGTAGCTATAAGTACAAAGGGTTAAATAATACAGAAATTGTCAGAGTTTGCAGGACTTTTCCCTAGACCCTGATCTTAGGGAAGTGGCAAATCTCAGATTTATTTATTTAAGCTTTCTTTAACCAGGGGTATCCATTCAGTGACTAGCACTGCTTTTCAAGGAAGCCCTGTACAGTAAATATAACCAAAACAAACGTTTACATTCATGAAATTAAAAAGTAACTAAAAGTAAATAAAAAACAATAAGAAAGCCTAAAACTGAACAAAACAGACAAATGAAAACTACCAAACCAAAATAAAAAACACAAGTTAATCATACAAAAAGAAAGGCACAGTCTTACTAAACACAGATAAAGGCCTCTTTTTTAAATATATTAATAGGAAGTTTTCAACGGGGGATGACTGGGCCCTCTGCTAGATATGCCCCTGCCAAAAATCTCAGATCTGAATTAAATATTTAATTTTTTATCTAAAACTGCAGTAAAATGATACTTTAGTTTACAGAGTAATAAATCCTCTCATTTTAAGTTTCTGACTGTGAAATGATACCTTGATAACACAGCATATAAAGACTAAGTACCACAGAGGCAGAGGGTCTGCATTACTTATTTGGACCATGAAGGTATATACTTGGACAGTCACCCAAAGCCACCCAGTCTAAGAAGAGATT
>NW_022712753.1:0-1827 GCF_011630105.1 Anneissia japonica
GACACAATGCCTACCAGGTACCCACTTATACAACTGGGTGGAGAGAGACAATGTGGATAAAGTGTCTTGATTAATGCAAGCCAATGGACAGCGTAGCATGTGAACTCCCGACATCAATGTCGAGACGAATTCACTACTGCATGCTCTAACCAGGCTCGCTATTACAGGATATAACAATGAACTTAGAAAGAGAAATCAGTCTGCTGGACTAGTGAGTAAACGACATGCGCATTTTTCGACTTGTGTATAGCGGATGCCATTTTATTTACATACTGTTTTTTTATTTTTATACTGTTGCAGTGGGCCCACTTCAACCATACTGTAGTGGGCATGCTTCGATGGCTATTAATTTTATTTATTTATATACTTTTTATTTCTATCATATGAGGGTGACCTCCAGACCAAATCAGACTAACAAAACTTTATTTATTGTGTAACTAGCCTAAATTACCTGATTAGTGAAATATAATTATAAAAATGAACAATTAGCATATTCACACACGTACCAAAAACAATTTTGTCCATCTTTTCACTACTATCTTTCATTCTGCCAAGTTTGAAACAAATCGGACTTACCAAACTTTAGTTATCATGGTAACTAACCTAAATTACCTGATTAGTGAAATATATGCAAATGAACAATTAGTATATTGACACACGTAGCAGGACATAGGCAAAAACAACTCTGGAGAGGCTATAAAATCTAAAGTAAGCTACTTCAGATGTTAATAACCAATTTGTAGTCATTGCCATCTATATGCACCTACACCTACTGTAGGATTTGTGTCCTGTGTAAAGTTCAGTGGATGTAATATTTCTATCCAGCACCCCGCTTTTCAAATTCAGTAGTGTGCCATTGATAATATTAACCCACCTAATAATAAATAAATAATAATTCTGGATTTATATAGCGCCTCACGTTGACACAACCTCGAGGTGCTTAACAACAACAGAGAAAAAAAAAAAAAACCAAAACAAATGCAAATGTACCTAAAAAATTATTATCAAATATTTGGTTTTAGTTTAGTTTAATTAAGTTCAAATGATTATCAATATATGTTATTACAATGCTTTCCCTTTACCTAAAGCTTTGTCCTTGTTATCTTTGTTTATCTAAATTTTCTTTGACAAAAAAAAAATGGTTGTATGAATATGTGTGAGGTCTCGCCACAAAATGAGTCTCATGGTTAGAAATTCAAAAATTGAGTTTATATTATATTTGGGTAGATCACATTATAAGCTTTCATTTGATCTTTGAATGGCTTCCCTACTATAAGTAAATCTAGAGATGTGAGCATTTAAAGTTTAGGTGTATAAGAATTGCGTTTTGAGAAAATCGGCCTCAAAGATAAACTAACCTGTACAAATAATATGACTAGAATTACAGAATATGTGCAGAGAACACTGTTTTGGCAAGAAAATTCACTTAAAAAGTATACAATCATAAAATATAAGTATCAAGTTATTCAAAAACATTAAAATCAAAATTTTGTAAAAATGTAGACTTTGGTCTGTTTTGGTGAATATCTAAATATGATTTCACGATGCATCTCATTTCGTGGTGAGACCTCACATATATGGTCATGATGTGCCTATATATGGTCATGATGTGATGTCATCATGGCCATATTTAGACATGCCATATGTTTTAGTCTGGACAGGGCTTACAACTTCAATGTAATGTAGAAAGCTAATTATCCAACCTTGTCCATTTGTTGCTGCTTGCTTGCTGCCAGGAATGTGACCTGATTGAAGCAGTTGTTTTAACCTCTCAACTTCGTCTAGTGACTTGGCGTTTGCGATAGCCACCTAGAAACAAGGAAATAC
>NW_022712754.1:0-1210 GCF_011630105.1 Anneissia japonica
TTCTTCATATCCGGAATAAAGAAGAGTCCCCCCTAGTTATTTTTGTTTTCAATACTAGGTCTATAGTGATAATCTTATATTTCTATGTTGCCCTAATATACCACCAAAATCATGTGGAAAAAACTTTCCCTTTCCCTTTCCCTTTCAAACTTAGGGACAAGAAAATGTAGATCCAGGTCTTCTAATACTGTGTTGATTGATCGAGACATTTTTGTTTTCGTTAGTTATTATTATTTTATCACTAAGATAATCACATGTCTAATATGCTTTGTTACGCGCGATTTTCCACTAGGCTCATTCCCACAGCCGTTGATTTTTTCCACTTGACCCGATGTCAAAGGTCATGAAAGCACCGAATGATAAAAGAACCGTACGTAATGATGAAAGGGCCGAAAGGTAAAAGCACCAAATGATAAAAGAGCCGAAGTACGGCAAAAGCACCGAACGTAATGTTAAAAGCACCGAACGTAATGTTCAAAGCACCGAACGTAATGTTAAAAGCACCGAACGTAATGTTCAAAACACCGAACGTAGCGTAAAAGCACCGAAGGTAATGTAAAAAGCACCGAACGTAATGTAAAAAGCACCGAACGTAATGTAAAAGCACCGAACGTAATGTAAAAAGCACCGAACGTAATGTAAAAGCACCGAACGTAATGTTAAAAGCACCGAACGTAATGTTCAAAGCACTGAACGTAATGTAAAAGCACCGAACGTAATGTAAAAAGCACCGAACGTAATGCAAAAAGCACCGAACGTAATGTAAAAGCACCGAACGTAATGTAAAAAGCACCGAACGTAATGTAAAAGCACCGAACGTAATGTTAAAAGGGCCGAATAGCAAATGTGCCGAACGGAAATGAGCCACCAAAGGCAGTAACGGCGTTCCATACGCTCTAGTATTCTTATTATATCTCTATGGGGGGTGCAGGTCAACTCGGCCACAAGTCAACTCGGCCACAGTCAACTCGGCCACAAGTCAACTCGGCCACAAATCAACTCGGCCACAAAATGTTCGGCTGCAGTCAACTCGGCCACAAGTCAACTCGGCCACAAGTCAACTCGGCCACAAGTTAACTCGGCCACAAGTCACCTCGGCCACAAGTTATTTATAATTAAAATGAAATGTAAATACGGTATTACACTTTCTGCATCCTTTTTCTTCAATATGATTAAAATGAAGTACACAGTATATTTTAGTAAAATTCTG
>NW_022712755.1:0-2177 GCF_011630105.1 Anneissia japonica
CACCGGTTCCGTTAATCATTGTGAAGACAGGCTTTAAGGAATGACATTCTTAATACCTTCTCTGTGGAACGCCAACTAGCTCACTTATAATGTAATAGTGCAATACTAAATGTCACTGTTTTCGATATTCTGTAGAAAAAAAATGAAAAGCACAAAAACAAACTTTTGGAATTTTGAGGGTATTAAACTAATACCTTAATACCCTATACCTTAATACCCTATAATATTTAACATATAATATATTGTATATATATATATATATATATATATATATATATATATGTTGAGGTTAACATTGAACATCGCCTGACGTGTCACTGGGTTTTATTGAGTTTAGTGTCAAAACGTATTTTCTTTCCCTAGTAATGACACGCGCAAACAACAGAGTCACCTATGCCTTTTGCTGGGCCTATAGGTTCCCCTACATTTACAGTGCCCTTACAATTAAAAATTATTGTTTCGCTACCCACAGTATTATAACCAGACTATGAAATTCGAAAATATTACGAAACAATCGTATAGTTGAAATTTATTGATATACAAAATATTTCATTCAGGCCTACCGACCTATAGAACTATATAGCTACTGTCAAAAAAGCTTTCAAAACTGTCGCAAACAAAGTGAAAAGTTCGGAGATTAAATTTCTTAGAAATATCATGTAATGGCGGCGATAGTTACGTAGGGGTCACCAAATTTGTTAGAGCCCATTTAAAAAAACAACAAAAAAAAAACATTAACGAGAAATTTTTCAATGACATGTGATTCGTTGATCTCCATGTTGTCAGTTGTTACAGGACAATTAGTTGACAATCATGCATTAGGTAAAGTAGAGGAAGATGAAGTTAGACAAGCCCTTGGAATTACCAACCAAACTATGGATACACTGATGTGTTTCATACTATTAATTATCCCTATTAATGCAGCTAGTTTAGACATTGGCACTACAAATCATCTGCCTTGAATACTTGCTTTTACTATCTCCGAAAGTGTTGACACATTGTTTAAATTGGATTGTAATCCTTGTATTAAAATGTGCAATCCTCTCAGAGTTCGCGTATGGATTAAGGTATGGATTAGTTATTGAATACTTTATAAACACGGACACACATCTTCTAGCTGATATCTTTAATGTTTAAAAACAATGTAGTAGGAGACTACCACACATTTGCGTTTTAGTAATTATTGCTCATACTATAGATGGCGCTATGGAAAAACACACATTGATCATCAAAATATTGAGTTTATGGTATTTAAAAAAAAACTTCTATTCTACTATTATGTGACTTTCTAATTCACGACTTGGACACAGTATATGGCTGCTTAATGGTTTATGAATTGTATTATTACGTTTTGGTTGATAATATTTGTTAACGTATACTCATTTAAAGCAAAATGCTCTTGGCTATAATTGTATTTGCTAGATTTTGTGAACATTGTTCTAACACAATTGTACCTCTCTTCCAGGTGGTTTTTAAAATTCTAAAACATTTTTTTTCTTACCTATTCAGGTCTGTTATATTTGGCTATCGAAAAAGTTTTGCAAAAATGTAAACATTGTTATGGTTTTCAAATCTTACAAAATTAGTAATCTGTTTAGCATGAAAGACCCAGTCCCGGACTTGTTCCGCTCTCGTGTCGTTTATAAATTTGTTTGTGCCGGATGTAATTCCGTGTATATTGGCGAAACCTGCCGACATTTATCGACACGAGTCCGTGAACATTTGGTCTGTGACAGGGCCTCTCATATTTTCAACATTTTCAAAGCTCGGGATCCTGTCGACAACTTTCTGATGAAAGTCGCTTCACTGTTGTAGACCCTGCGAATACACCCTATCGACTGAAACTAAAAGAAGCTTTGTATGTGAATTGTGAAAAACCTTCCCTAAACAAACAATTGACCCACCTAAATATCACGCTTTCTATTTAGCTTTCTAAAGTTTTGAATACTCTGTTTTGTCAGCTGTTAGGATAAGTGTATCATGTAATTTACATACACGGTGAAAGTAGTTATAAATAATGTGAACCAACGCTCTAGCTTCACACTGATGATGGAAATTGGTATTTCCGAAATATGTATGTTTAACTGTTTAATACGTCAACAAGGTGGAAGAATTGAACACCATGAAAAGAAAACTTATATCGTTTATTCTCTTTATTAAATGCCTGACAATAATAA
>NW_022712756.1:0-214 GCF_011630105.1 Anneissia japonica
CTGTACACGCTGTGCCTATTCTTTAACACTGGAAAGAATAGGAGCCAGTGTTGAAGAATAGGAATGTCTCGAAAAACTCAAAATACACCATGACGTCATCGGAATTTCGACACGTGATCGTCTTTTCTAGTATGAAGAATTTTCCCATTGGTCCAAATATCTGGGTCCCATGACGTCACGACCCACGTGATTTTTGTCCTATCTTTTAACACTG
>NW_022712756.1:431-1087 GCF_011630105.1 Anneissia japonica
GGTCCTATTCTTCAACACTGGAATGGATAGGAGCCAGTGTTGAAGAATAGGACTTTCTCGAAAAACTCAAAATACACCATGACGTCATCGAAATTTCGACACGTGATCGTCTTTTCTAGTCTGAAAAATTTTCCCATTGGTCCAAATATCTGGGTCCCATGACGTGACGACCCACGTGATTTTTGTCCTATCTTTTAACACTGGGCCCTATTCTTCAACACTGGAAGCCTATTCTTTAACACTGGAAGCCTATTCCTCCACACTGGGGATGTCATCGTGTTACACCAACGGGAAAGCGGTATACGATGACGTCACTATTTCCCAGCATCAGTACCGGTTCACTGACGCGATTGGCGTAACATCAACCGCAATGCATTAAGAATATGAAAAATGGTGTAACAATAACACTCCACTTAGTTGACGCAAACTCGAAAATTTTTTGCGTCCGGGCTCGAACGCGAACGTCCGGAAACATATCTCGACGTCATCGCCTTACACCGACGGGAAAGCTGTATACGATGACGTCACCATTTTGCCCAGCATCAGTACCGGTTCACTGACGCGTTTAGCCTTTACAACAACCGCAATGCGTTAGGAATAGGAAAAATGGTGTAACAATAACACTCCACTTAGTTGACGCAAACTCGAAAATTTTT
>NW_022712757.1:0-1211 GCF_011630105.1 Anneissia japonica
ATCATCATCTATCATCATCATCCATCATCATCCTTGTCCTCATCATCAACCACATCATCATCATCATCCTTATTAATCATCATTATCAATCATCATCCTCATCATGAGGATGATAATGAAGAGGATGAGGACGACAAGAATGAAGATGAGGATGAGGAGCAGACGGGATGTTTCTCATCATTCGTCATCATTAACCTCATCAACATCATTCTCATCAATTCATTATCACGATCACCCTCATCAACGACCATTATCATCAATCATAATCATCATCATCATCCTTATTTTCATCATCATCAAACTCATCATCCTAATCCTTCTCCTTATTGTCATCATTATCCTCACCATCCTTATCAACATCATTTTCTTCCTCATCATCATCCATCATCAATCATCATCTACCTCATCATCTTCCTTCTCTTCATCAGCCACATCATCCTCAATCTCATCATCATTCTTATCTTAATCACCATAATCATAATCATCATTACCATCATCCTCATTATTATCATCATCATCATCGTCATCATTACCATCATCATTTTCATCATTATCCTCTTCATCATCAGTCACTACCATCATCATGAGGATGATGAAGATGAGGACGACGAGAATGAAGATAATGACAAGGTGAGGATGAGAGGGATGATTCTCATCATTCATCATCATCATCATTCTCATCAATCATTTTCTATCATTCTCATCACCATCATCACAATCATTATCATCAACAACCATTATCATCAATCGTAATCACCATCATCTTCTTCCTCACCATCATCCTCATCATATTTCTTCTCCTCATCATCATCAACATCCTCCTTATAATGGGGAATATAATGAGGATGGGGATGACAATAAGGAAGATGATGATGATGATGATAATAATAATTTCTTAAGAATAACAGTACTAACGCTAATATTAATGTGAATTATAAACTATAATTTTTTTAAAACGCATAAGAATAATGATATACTATATTAATAATATTATAAAGTAACAATATAATAGTATACTAATGATGATGAAGAAAAATGTAGTGTAGAAAGATTAAATTTAAATAGGCAAACATTTCCTTTAATTTTGATTGTCGTAGTCTTGGAATTCCGTGTGTTGACGCCATCATTCCAAATTTGCTTGGGAGATGGGGAATTCCCGTCTGACAGGCCTAGACTCCCATCGTCCGATGCCTCGACAAGGTTGCCACACC
>NW_022712758.1:0-549 GCF_011630105.1 Anneissia japonica
TTTTCTTTTTTTTTCACTTTCCAAAAAGGGGGGGGGGCCCCCTAAATCCACCCCTGTCATCATCATAAACACCATCATTTTAATTATATTATTATAAGGACAAAGTGGAATCCTCTGTGTAATTTTCTAGAGGTCAGACAAAATGCAGTAGAATTCTCAGTGAAACTAGAACAGGCCGTACCGTGATATTACGCTATAACAGAACAAACGCATCATCAGATCAATTTAACATCGCCTTTTGTACTGAAGCTTTATTTTAACATGGGAAAGCTTGTTTCAACAAAAGTTGTTGTTCTACAAATCAATGTGGCAAAGAAACAAAAAATTAAAAAGATCTAATTAATGAATTAGACAGCAAGTAAGAAAAAAATTTCTAAAATACATATCCTTACACCAACTTCCTACAGAAGCCATATGCAGAAAATGTTTAAATGAATGTACCAGATGACTGCATGCCATTAGTAAATAACAACGTCTAAACTAGTTTTTTCTAATGTTGATGTTAAAATGGCCGTTAATATCTGCAATAACCATTTGAAATGAGCAACT
>NW_022712759.1:0-341 GCF_011630105.1 Anneissia japonica
AATATGATATTGAAATTTGATATCAGATAATTAAATCTAGAAAAATAAGAGGATAATACAATAAATTATTTGGATTTCATTCAATTGAAATAAAAATAACATTTGCTAAGTCAATTTATGTTGGAAATGACTGCAACATGGATGTAAGCCAAAACCATGGTATTTTGTGTCTCCTTTGCCTCAGTATATAATTTCCTAGACGCAGGATTCCCGGAACGCCGCCCTCAGCGGCGAGTGCGAAGCACAAATCAGGGTCAAAAGTGGAACGTGAAATTTGGATATGGTTTCGTAGTCAGATTTGCGAGAAAAACTTCAGCTACCCGTATTTCTCGACTGAGACG
>NW_022712759.1:364-840 GCF_011630105.1 Anneissia japonica
CTGAGACGTCAGTGGGAGCTGTAATTTGTATGGCAAGGAGATTGTGCAACCCTTAATTCGTATTAAGGGAATTTACGCCCAGAAACCTTGTAGTTATTAATATTTTGGTTATAATAGGAAATATTCATTTTTTGGTGACGTCACACTCACGATATAGCATGCATACGTCATAAGCTAGATTACGTCACTTTTCCCTGGTATAAAGGCAAACTATCCCGGCGTGCTTTTTTCATGGATAAACAAACACCACTGCTTTGCACATGGATGCCTTGTCCTAGCTAGGGATACAAGAGCCGCATTGTTAGCATTGTATAATACGTACAAGGTACCTCTGCAACTGAATTATTCTTAGTTATTTGTTTTTGTTTTATTTTATTTTAATTTATTTCTTTCGAAAGTGTACTTTCTATCACATATTATTGCGCTGTCAAGAGGCCTGGACCTAGTCTTCGTCATCCGCTACACAGTAGGCCTAC
>NW_022712760.1:0-536 GCF_011630105.1 Anneissia japonica
GGCCTAATTAAATTCAATAGTTGACATGCTTTGTTTTAGATTAAAAAATAATAATGAACAAATCCCGGCGACAAAGCATCGACCTGACTGTCAACTTCATATGCTTGGCGTGTGTGTGTGTGTGTGTGTCCGCAGTTGGGCCGGTGTTGTTGTGTTGTACCTTAGCTGCGTATTCGTGGACGAATACATGGTTGTATTATGTTTTTAAAAAATGAGCGCGATGTTGAATATAGTATCTGTGAGTAGTACTACGGCTAGCAGACAAGAAAAGGCATGTGCTGATTGACGTTCTAACTGGAGTTCAGGGATTTCCCTGTCGTGTGCCATCTTCGTTCGTCTCAGTTGTATTTTTTGTCTTTTACTGTGGTGGTGTCATTGTTGACAGTTATTTAGTTATTTTTATTCAAGAGTAAAATTAAAACAAATATTTCTTTAATGCGTTTGTCTCTATTTTGTTACTTGTATCTTGCATTTGCTGGAAACAAAAGATAAAAGAATTCACTAATGTCAAATATTTTTAATGCATTTATTGACGA
>NW_022712761.1:0-993 GCF_011630105.1 Anneissia japonica
TTTTTGAATTGTACTCCACAAATCTCAGCCGATACCTCGCATAACTCGTTAACGTCTTGTATCTAATGTCGTGACGTCATGGCTCGCTGGCTCTCACACCAATTTAACCTCCTTGCTCACACACTTGTGATGTCTCGCACTTGTGATCAAATAACACGCTTTCTCGCACTTTGGCAACACTCTTTGGCAGTCAACTCGCCCCTAGAAAACCCGCCCTTGGAAACTTGCCCCATAAAAAATTGTACACTTCCTAGACCATGCAGTCTTCAAAATAAAAATTGTAACCTTTGGTAATCAACTACATTTTCCACATACATAGACATTTTTGAAACTTTATTAAAAAAAACCTAAACCATAATTCACCACTATAGACACTTTTTGACAAAAATGAAAAATTACGATTTTGTTACCCAATGAGAAGTGTTCTAATATAGACAGTGCGGCGTGTCTCATATTATTTGTTATATTTTTATTATTCATTATTTTCACTTGACTCGCATAAATAATTTTGTTCGAAGAACATTAATATGCAGTTGTACTGCGCAGCACTTCACTTGCAATTTGCAATTTCTAGTCTCTAATGTATTATCACCTAACTTTAATAGCGCTAAAGACAATCTACCAACCTAAGTTGGCTTCCCTCCAAAGACTACTGTAGCCTTTTCTGTACTGTATTTTAGGCCTGCAAAGAATATTCATATTCATAATGTGAATTATGAACAAAAGTTTCTTTTATTTTTTTGTATGGAACTGTTTCAAAATATAGTGTTGAACAAATAAATAACACAGAATTATTTGGAATTTAGAAATGTAATTTGGGATTGAATCTTATTTGGACATGTATAGACCACATCAAGTTTACTCCCTACCAGTGGTCAATTAGCAAGGTATATCTTTAACTAACACCACGTGCATAATATTCATTTAAAGTTTTCAATTACAAATTGAACACAGCACTAATGAATCCTTGGTTGAATGTTTTTTTATGTGTAT
>NW_022712762.1:0-1177 GCF_011630105.1 Anneissia japonica
CAATTATACCAAATAGCTTCAACCATCCTTGAAATGCTGCAATATATGGCAAATTAGGCTGGAGGCCAATTGATTCATTCCAAATTAAATTTATGATACAATATTTTAAACTTCTGCTTGGGTTGCAAAAAGAGCCGACAAAAGAATGCCAACCAATGAACCCCATGCATGGTTTCCACAAAATCGATACACGCTATTTAGCCGATGGCTTTCGTCGATGCTGATTGGTTGGTCGATATCGGGGCGCTTTCCCGATTGCATAAAAGACTGCTACGCTTGTGCGACGATTGCATTAAAAAAAATTGTAGCAATAGTGTAGCGATTCTTTTAGAAACCAAGGTTTTAACTTGATAAAATTTACAGTGTAAATACACTTAGTTTTGATTAGAAGTCATTGGTCAATTTTTAGATAGAAGCAAAAATGATATCAGACAGCTTGCGACAAAATTTTCTAATGCTATTCCACGTCAACAACGCGGAGACTTTTTGTGATGGCTGGGTTTCAATCGTGTCTATATTCTGGCGTATAAGACGAATTTTAAAAGAGCAAAGTAGGATGGAAAACGTGGGGTTGCCTTATACGCCCATTATATACATTTCTGGATTTTCAAAAATCATGTTCGTCTTACGTTCAGATTGTCCGTAACATGTGAAATTGCTACTAAAATATCCCCGGTCAATAATTGTCCAAAAATCTTCTCAAACTCAGGGATCGTCTTATACGTGATATAACATGCTTAATATCCAAGTATTGGAAATAGTCGCCCTGTGTGCCTAACCTGAGTATTGTATTATCGTCACTCCGAAGTCGGACTGATTAAAACTTTCTATCGAGAAGTAAATCATTGCACTAACGAGTGTAAGTATTAAATTTGATGATAATTTTTGGTGTGACACAAAATGTACACATTCAAATTTTAATTCGCAAAAAAATGTTATTTTGAATCTAAAGATAGTGCAGAATAACTTTATTTGTTGTAAATCTCGGGTAAGCATATTCTTATAGAGGGACATATTCCCCTTTTTTGCCTACCAGACTCATTACCGTACGTTTGGAGTGAAATAAAATTATGAATTATGAATTAAAATAGCAATATCTTGAGTAGAATCGATTTATGTTTCAATAAATAGGCCTATTGCATTTATTCCTTTTCTAATAAAGTTTTAAACAACACTT
>NW_022712763.1:0-226 GCF_011630105.1 Anneissia japonica
CTACCATTGTTTAGTTAGGTTTGTAGTTAAGATAAAAGTTGTGACAGCCCCAAAATCTTGACTCATAAATACCGGGATGGTGTCCGGCGGGGATAGTTTTTACCGTTTTTATCTATTGAAGTAATTGTACAGTATTTGTCCTACCTGGTAATCCCGGCCACGAAACCTTGACTCAGAAATACCGGGTTGGTGTCCGGCGGGGGATAGTTTTTACCATATTGTAGTT
>NW_022712763.1:275-789 GCF_011630105.1 Anneissia japonica
CGGGTTGGTGTCGAGAGGGGGATAGTTTTCCACCAAAGTTTTAACGTTGTTTATTTTATTGTACTGTGGTTGTTACTTTTGTTGTTGTTATCGTAGTATGTGTTTGCAGGACCATATTGTAAAACAGCGGTAAAATCTCGCCTGTATATGTTATCCTGCCTAAAGATGTTTTTAAATAAATAAAAATATAAAAGTATAAATACATAAATATATATAAATAAATATACAAATAAATATATAAAGATATATATAAATGAATATATGAATAATTACAGTATATATATATTATAATGATACAGTATATATAAATAAATATATAGATATATATATATAGAAATAAATATATACAAATAAATATATTAATATTTATATATATAAATATATATATATATATATGTATAAATATATATATATAAATATATATAAATATATAAAAAATATATAAAAATATATATGAATTTATTAATATATATATAAATATACAAATAAATATATATAAATAAATATTTAAACA
>NW_022712764.1:0-1393 GCF_011630105.1 Anneissia japonica
TATATACATATATACATATCATATATACATACATCTGCTGACTAGGGTTAGACGAATCTTAAAAAATGATTTTCCCCCACATATACTTTTATCATTATACAATACCTTAGTCCTACCCTATATTAACTATTGTAATCTCTCGTGGGCCACCACAGTTGATAAACATACATACCTATGCCCCTGCAACCTATAGATATTAAATAATAACTTTGACTTCGAGCAACTCCTTATTCACAAACTTATTTAGTTGTTCCATTTAAATTTCTCTTTGATTGCACTATAAAACCATAATGCTTTCTGTTTTCTTGTTCAGTCTATAATTTTATGTATCGATTTATAAGTAATACACTCCCAATCCATATTACCCTATTATTCCCAACCCAACAGTCTGAAATTCATAACTATCCAACCAGGTTTTCAAAAAACAATATTACAACAAAAAATTAGTATTTTATAATGGACCTAAGTTATGGAATTCCCTTGACCCCTTTTTTAAATCTTTACCCAGTTTTTCTTCTTTTAAACTTAATATCAAACGATATCTGGTCTCGATGTATGGTAATTAAGCCTTCTAACTTATGTATTAAAATAGAAACCAGACTACCTGTTTATGTTTTCAGTTTTTGTATTTTATTTTTATTTTAATGGTGGCCACATCTTAAAGTTTTTCTTAAACTTACTGTGGTCTCCATCCACATAGATTTCTTGAATATGTTTGATCATGTATATGTTTGTTTTTGTTCATTATGTGGAAAATAAATAATAAATCAATCAATCAATCAATCAATATCATATACTGTATAATCATATTTACCTGACTTTGGAATTAATTAATCAGTGACGTGCTGTATTATTTCGAGAAGATAAAGTGAGAACGATTCTTTATTTTTTTTTTTCGTTACGATTATCTTTTTGTTTTGGAAGTCTATCATCTAGACCTATTTGCTAGCAGCCTACTGTATATAGCATGAGGCTCCTAAGAGTGAACACTGCAGAGGAGAAAGGTTGGTTGTGCAGACAGAGTGTGAATCGTCGGCGATAATATGTTAATTTCGCCTGTAAACGAATGATAAAAATATTAATAACATGAAAGTTTTCTAATTGTATCTAGGCCTCTAGGCCTATGACTTCGTAAACTTTAATTTATGAATTAAAACTTAACTGTTATTTCAATGATTTATGGAGGAAATATATTTCCTCCATTCCTCCATGAACGAATTAACGATGCAAGGGTACTCGCATACCTGTGCATACCTGTGCTCGATTAAAGGTCTGCCTCTCATGACCTTGTGTAAATTATACACCGAGGTACATTGTCTTGTGTTAGGATGATGACAATGTTTTGACCTTTTAACTAGCTAGTGATCATTTTATATTATTATTACGGCGGCTA
>NW_022712765.1:0-917 GCF_011630105.1 Anneissia japonica
GAATATAACAATGGCTTTCTTAAGGACATTTTTATCTTATATGGCTGTACTCGATCTCAGTAAGAAAATTCATATTGCCATTAAAAATGATGAAACACCCACTGGTATCTTCATTGATCTTACCAAGGCGTAAACAATTATCAAATATGTCTATGTATTCATTAAAAAAATAAAGTAACTAAAGTTTGTACAATCGAGCATGTACCTTATGTTCAACTTAACTTCACAGCAGCAAAGTAAAAATATGTAAAAGCTAATTTACGTTGAAAAAATCACAAGTCACTTTAGTTTTCCGAATGTGCATTAAAAATGTGACGACGATGATTTATAATAATAATATTATTAATAATAATAATGATAATAAAATAATAATAAATAAATAAATAATAATAATAATAATTTATTAATGTTATTTGAATAATTAAGGTATTAATTTACATTGCAAATACACGCATCTGAAATAGAGGGTGGGTGGTGGAGTATCTAAAGAGAGCAAATTCACTCTAAATCACTTGTAAGTGGTCCGAAATATGTGACAGTTAAAATAAAATAAATAAAAATAAAATATATATCATAGCACTGTTGAGATATCGTTTTTGGAGGCATCAGTGTGGAATTGTTTGCTCACAATTCTTTATCATACCATGGAGGAATTAGTTTAGTACAGTACAGTACTTACTAGTGTAGCAGATATCATACTGAAAGTCTGTCGTTACAAATACCACTTTAATAGCCAATTATTGCAGGCCTAGTGTATGGTTCGTAAGCGGGAAGCAGGGGCAGATTTAGGTGGAAGGGGGGGGGGAGGGCACCTGCGACGCCTCCGGTGCCCCCCCCCCATATATCACAACATTTTTTTTTTTTTAGATAATTGAATGGATACACAATTCCATAGAAAGGTTGATTCTATGTCACAA
>NW_022712766.1:0-1012 GCF_011630105.1 Anneissia japonica
TACTGTTCAAGCCATATCTTTTCATGGTGTCCCATGAAGAGATTTTCCAGAACAGGGGCTAAAGGGGAACCCATGGATACCCCGTCTGATCATAAACGGAACCTTTGAACAAAAAAATGTGTTTGGGAAGTGGCAAAAATAAACAATTTCTTGAGTTCAGGCTTAGTAATTTTAAGGTTGTTATCATTAGTATCGAGAATATAATCAACTGCAAGGTTTATAGACTCGTCTAATGGGATATTCTACATTCTACAGTCTAATTAATATTCTACATGTAGGATGAGTTTTAGTATTTCTGAAGTGAAGTGATTTTTCATTACTGTTAAACAGGCCCGTAGCCAGGGGGGGTTTTTAGGGGTTCGGGCGAACCCCCCTTTTTCAGCGAACCCCCCTTTTACCAGCGAACCCCCTTAGCCAGAAAACGATCCCCTGTTTCCAAAATAGTGCAATTTATTACAAAATGGGAGCATTTTTGTCACTGTTTATTTGTCGCTATCGATCGTAGTCCGATCGTAGAAATCAAAACAAAGCTGCAGCCAGCTGAATGACGTAACCAGCAAGACTTCAATATGAATATTTATGAGAGGTTTGTTGCCTAGGCTATTTGACCAATTGCGTGCTCCGGAGTTTAATTACTTTGGCACGACGTCATCACAAAAGTTTGTGCGCTCGACATTTTTTCATTTCTCTGGGATCGAGGACATCCGACACGCCAAAAATAGCCTAGGATGAAGCGTCGAGAAAGGGTAACCGATTTTTTCCTTCAAGGCCAGATACTGCCTGGCGGCGGGACCGGTGTACTTTTTCGGGCTAGGCCTAGGTCTAGCGTTGTTGCATGCTAGGTAGGGTAGGGTCGTAGCCTATGAGGCCTATTATTTGCGAACGATTTTATTATTTATTTTGTAATCGAGCTAGTATAGGCCAGGGCCTAGGCTAGCAGGGAAATATACTTGGTAATGTTTTCACGTTTCGTCAGAATTAAAGCCCCATTCCCGGCAAAATTTCGGTTGTT
>NW_022712767.1:0-1763 GCF_011630105.1 Anneissia japonica
AGTTATTTTTTCACAAATTATTATTTTTTCTTTATCACTTAAAAAAACATTTAAACGGAAAACAGAAAAAGATAAAGGCTTGGAAAGATTACACTCCAAAATACAGAGAAAAAGATTTTAAAATTCTCAAAATTTTTAGTTGAAATTCTTCACCTGAACTCAGTGGTAAGGTGAATTTGTAGTTGAGAGAGTTGAAATTCTTCATCTGAACTCAGTGGTAAGGTGAGACTTTTATACCTTGTTTCACCAACTTATTTTAATGGTCAGAAGAAGGCAAATAAAATTCTTATTTAGCAAATGGTTTTGTCAAAAAAAGGAGAAAATAAAAATAAAATGTTCTTGTTGAATGTAAACACTGTATTAATGGGATGGATGGTAAAATACTTTAAATTTAATTAATTAAGAAGGAATACATATTTTATTTTTGGAGATTTCAAGACAGCGGTGGGCTTTTTTTTTTTTTTCTGAAATGTTCATTTTTTTCGTGGCGGCGGGGGCGCTAGTTGGCCAAAAATGAAATTTATTTTCATTCAAAATCATAAAATATACAGAAGCCAATGTCTGTATAATTCACTATGTTATATTCATTTCACATGGTTTTCAAATCAATAGAAGCGTTATCTTCTCTTTTTTATATATCATCTTAAGCACACCGTTGCCGTCCCCGTTTTAGCTTTAGGCTCTAAACAATCAATATTCATAATTTTAAGAAGGGTTATTTATGTATATTAGTATAAATGTTTTCTTTATTGTTGGGTTCAATTTTATGTTATTTTCAAGCATTTGAAATGCAATTTCAAATGCTTTGCTAGTTAAAAAAGATTGTTCATGATGACGTATATCGCCAGAAATCGTGTTTGTAAAAAAAAAATACAGTTCATATGAAAGATAGGCCTATTACAGTTTTCAAGCCATGAAAATAAATTTAAACCCTTTTAGACCCTGAAATCGAGCAAAGGTCTATGTATTGACATTAGCCTCAGTACCAGCAGTACAAAAAAAAAACAATTTGAAAACAAAACCAACTTTACAACTATTACTACACTGTAAAGCCCTTTATTTTCTGCGATTTTGCTATTTGAAATATTTCGATTTTAGAATTTGTTTAACATGATGCAGAAACTCACTCCTACCATTATGATTTTTAGCATATATGAATAATTTTCGTGACTATCATTGGATCGTGAAAATTAAGCTTACCTACAATTTTATATACTTCATATAATGCTTTTATTATAATGAATTCTGTAAATTGTAATTTTTGGTGTTGTCTCATTGCCTTGCAATAATAAATAAACCATTTTTACTGTTATTGAATTAATTCTATGTATAGTTTTACTATGAAATAATTTCTGAGAGACAAAATAGATTAAGATGTTCATACAATCCAGGGGCGGATCCAGTAGAGGGTACGGGTGCACGTGCCCCCTCCCCCCTTTTTGACACTAAATTTTAAAATTAAAAGGCATATATTGAAATAGCGCTCTCACTTATCTACTCTGAATATGTTGTGCCTCCATGTTTGAAAAATTCGGATCCGCCCCTGCTATCTACATTAATAGACACAACTTGGAGGATGGAGGAAAGAAAAGTAGCATTTGAGGGCCTCCGTGTACTATAATAAAT
The DNA here is from genome assembly GCF_011630105.1 of Anneissia japonica. Taxonomy (NCBI): domain Eukaryota; kingdom Metazoa; phylum Echinodermata; class Crinoidea; order Comatulida; family Comatulidae; genus Anneissia; species Anneissia japonica. Next base: position 1,627 of record NW_022712767.1, read on the forward strand.
TGTAAATACTGTACACTTGGCAAAATGCATGGCGTTTATGGAATGTTTCTGTTGTGAAGTACATAGTTGATGAATAAGAGTAACGCCAATAAACTAATCAAAATTGATTGGAGATGGAACTTGAGAATATAGCCATA
>NW_022712768.1:0-969 GCF_011630105.1 Anneissia japonica
ATGCTGTTGGATATTTTCTGATCCAATGTGATTCAACCTTAATACTAAACCTAACTTGTATAATTTTACATAAATTACATTTTTTTAGTCTTTTTCTATCCATATGTATACTTTGTTGAGATGTGGTATGCACTACATTCTATCATACATCATACGTCATAAATTTTACCTGATAACAAATTTTAAGCAAGTAGAAAATTCTGTGAGAAACATTGACCCCAGGTTGTGGCGGTGGTATGCACTATATTCTATCATGACTATTTTGCTGTACATCATATGTCATCAATTTTACCTAACAAATTTCAAGCAAGTGTAAAATTCTGTGAGAAACTTTGACCCTACAGAAGGTTGTGGCGGTGTGTCATTCCTATGCTTATGATCATCACTTGTTAGAATCAAAGACCCAATATCATTATTACCATAATGGAAAGGTCAGAAGTACTGTAGGAAGCAGTCAGTTAGCTATATAACCTATTTTTATTGTAGATCTTATCAACAAGTGAACCTCTTATTTGTTTGTATTGATACTTCAATTTTGTTTACCCTGCAAGTTAAATACTAGAGTTAAGTAGTACAGTATACAACGAAAACAAATGTAAAATGGTGATAAAAATTTTCGACATCTGGTGATTCACGTTGTTGAAGGGGTTAAATTAACACTTGATTTAATAATTGTAAACAGATTGTTGTGTACATAATGACAAAAACGATGGAAAGGAAAAACATGTTTTGTTAATACTTCCTAACAATATTGGTGAGAAATAAATAGTTTGTAATTACTGTCAGATATTGCTACTCAACAGCTTTTGAAAATTTCCTGTCATAATCTAAGAAAAAAAATGGAAATTCCAATTCCATATTTGAAGTGTATTTATGTGTACTGTAGGTGTTATTAACTTACATTAAAAAAAATTGTATTGTAAAAAGTGACCATATCAAATTAAAGACAGGTAAATATTGCCTTTTCTG
>NW_022712769.1:0-518 GCF_011630105.1 Anneissia japonica
CGGTATTAATACCATCTTATACTGATTGTGACTCAATAAATGAATAAATTGAATTGAATTGATGTCTAATAACAATCATACACTGAAGAAAAAAGTGTAACTTCTGACGCATGATGAATAATTTACAGGCCTATTGCTAGAAGTGGCGTGAATAGCAATTGCAGACTCTACTTCGCCAAATCACAGTTTGCCGAATGCCAAATTACTGTCTAAAAAATTGTAAAACCCAGTTTGCTGAACCCCAATTTGCCAAAACTCAGTTTGCTGAATTGCAATTTAACAGCTACCGTACAAATTAACAGTAAAATACATTAAAACATTAGATTTTAAACAATTTACACATAATAATTTAATACTTTTTCTAATGTGCAATACACATTTAAAGGCACATTAATTTAGGCATAAAGCATACTATGAAACATCTATAATAATGAATATTTTTCTCCACTATTTAGTATAAACATAGTTGTCTATATATTTATCTGTCAAAGCAATTTTATTGCACCTAAATTGATTAT
>NW_022712770.1:0-532 GCF_011630105.1 Anneissia japonica
GATACACCGTTCATAGCCTATCGCAGACCACCTAACCTTCGTGATATATTAGTACGATCTAAATGGTGATATCTTCATGATCTGGACCCATGGTGAAGATAGTTTGGATACGTTCCTATTGAACATTAATTCGGCTCATCCCACAATCAAATTCACTGCTAACAAATCCACAAGCAGTGTAGATTTTCTGGACATCACCGTGACCATGGAAAATGGTGCAATCAAAACTGATCTCTTCCGTAAACCCTTGGATAAGCATATGTACCTGCTCCCTAGCAGGTGTCATTCCCCGCACTGTACAAAAAACATTCCGTACAGCCAAGCATTGCGCATGAGGCGCATTTGTTCTTCGGATTTAGATTTTCAGAATCGCACAGAAGAGCTATCCGGACATCTCCGGAATAGAAATTATCATCGAGGACCCATCGAAAATGCTGTAAAAAAAGCAAAGGACATACCTCGTGCTTAAACACTGACGTACAAACCACGTCAGCGATCGACCAGAGTGCCACTGGTCACTACCTATCACCCT
>NW_022712771.1:0-884 GCF_011630105.1 Anneissia japonica
ATATATTCCGACAAACAAAGAATAACACTATCATTGGTTGGTTGTAGCACAGAGTACCAGTACCCATAACAGGTTGATTTTAATCACAATCATTAAATATAATTGTATGTATACAATTTAGGAGGTTATTATTAGTTCATTAGGAGATTATTATTTAACTAATCTCAATATATTGAGACAAAAGCAAAATAGCACATAAAAAATATCGTACAGTAGTTGGTTGTTTGTAGCACTGTGTACTCATGATTGTTTGATTAAATTACACACACACTAAATATATTTTTTATGTATACAACTAATTAGGAGGTTATTATTTAACTTGAATTAATTCAATGTATTGTGACAAACACAAAATAGCATAATCATTATGGTTAATTCAACTACGAAAAAAAAACATCAGTCACCAGTGTCAATACTATTTTACAAACAATTTAACAAATTTGTAATAATTAACTGTACTTCTAGTATACTAATACAGTATTTCATGGCATACAAGTCATGTTTTGTATGTTTCTTCAACGTATTTTTTTTTCGATATTTTTTTAAATTATTGGTTTTTATGGTTAGCACCATCAATTGTAACATTTTTCTATGGTTTTAATATAAAGTAGGCAAGTATGTGAATATAATAAAGGATGAAATGTAATGTCAGTTACCATGGAATTACCCAATATATAGTATATGATGTAATTAGAAAAACAAAATACTGTAGTGGTGGTTTGTAGCACCCATTAAATTGACTGATTAAATCACTTCTTGCAATATTTTCATGTCATGGGTGTATGCAATGGGGGGTCGGGAAGGTCGTACGACCCCCAAAAATTTTCAAAGGTTCACATTTTTTCCAGACATTTTTTTCTAGGGGCTTTTCACAATGACATAAA
>NW_022712772.1:0-1671 GCF_011630105.1 Anneissia japonica
TCATGTTGACTAGTAACATTAACAACCTTGTATAATCAATCTATTAGTAACAAATTTTTAAGCTTTGTCTAGGCTAGGCTTGGCTCTCTTAAGTTATCACGAGCAACGACAATATCACCTCACTAAGCGACCCTATTTTCACCACATGTTCAGTACAGATTTACAGACACTGTCAAGTTCAAGTGGAAAATCCCAGATAGATCGTTCTGGGCATACGTATGGACATGCATGGGCTTTGAAGCAAACATTCTGATCATTGCCTGCACTTGACATGCTAAAACTATCATTCCCACGCTAATACAGAACGCTAAAACGATATTTCTTCGGCGATTTCGTTATTTAAAACATGGTTATTATACTACTTAAAATAACACATGTATTGTATTCCAAAAATCCGAAACAGTATGTTAAACAAAAAGTTAAACCTTCCACTAGGGGGATTCTTTTCAGTATCCTGGCGTTTTAAAAACTTAAGTGCTATTTCCGAGCATCTAGACGTGTAAATTTTACAAAATTTTCTAACCCCAGCCCCAAACACGGTGGGGCTGAGGTTATTGGAGACTCACACCGTACCAATCAATGCTTCCGCCACCCCTGATTACGGAGGATATTTGTAGACAATGAAATTTAAATTTGTTAGATTTATTTCTAAAATAAAACCATTAAAGGTTTCTTGATATGTTTAAATTAATTTGTTTAACTAAGTCATCATCATCTTGCACTGAGCTTGTTCCTTGTGTCATGCACTATGAAACTTTGGGTGATCTGACGTCATCGAAGCATGTGTTTGCACACCACTGTTGCACCCCTGAAAAGCAAAATTAACAAATTGGCGGACAGGATTTCGGAGGCGCGGTCTCTGCCCTCAGCAAAGTAAATGCAAAAAAAATATCGAAATCAAGAACTTGAGTGCTATTTCTGAGCACCTAGACATATAAATTGTACAAAATTTTCTAACCTCAGCCCCAATCATGGAGGGGCAGAGGTTATTAGAGACTCTCACGCCTTACCAACGGCAGCGGAAGCAGGGGTTGGGGGGCATTGGCCAACCCACTTTTTCTACTGGGGGCCCGCCCCCCCCCCTTTTGTGACTGTTCCCAGCACCGGTGACAAACATTTAACGAATGCTGCAATGTTATTATTATTACTATTAGTATTGTTATTGTTTTTATTATTATTATTATTATTATTATCATCATTATTATTATTTGGTGCTTAGAGTTAGACACCTTGTTTATTTGCACCTTATAAATTGACCTATTATTATCAATATATAGATTTTTTTTTTTCATTTTCTAACGAGAATTACATGTTCCCTTTTTGAATTGAGCAACCAAATGTTGATTGACACCTGTATACGCGCGTCTGTAAAGTTGATGGACATTTTATTTGCGCAAAACCCTCCCTGGGCCCCTCTATTTCAACTTCCTGGACCAGCCACAATTGGAGTATCATTTCTGGGCTACATAGAAGGGTAGACAGCAAGTGAAGTTGTCGTCGGGGAACCCATTTTAAGGATAACCCTTATGATAAATAATTCATTGACATCATGGAAGCAATCTCGACATCGACCTTGTTCGGAAATATGTGACGCATTCAAGGGGGTGGGGGCGAGGGCTAAATTGTTCAATTTTTTAAAAATGGAGATATAAGCAAAATTATATTCAAATT
>NW_022712773.1:0-756 GCF_011630105.1 Anneissia japonica
CTATGACGTCATTTTTTAAAATAGGCATTTGAGCGTATCTCGCTTATCCTTGATCGATCATCTTCTAACTTTGAGTAAGTTATAGCTGAGACAATTCTCTTTCATATATTTGATCACTTTTTAGATTTTGATAACGTCATCATGGTCAAAAAAAATGTTTTTTCTGACCCCCACGTCTTTCTTTCCTCAAAACGTTGATGAGCCCATATCATCTTAACCATTCGTCATTTCTGAATCATATTAGGTGAGCATAATCTTCAGGTCAAGGTTAAATGTCAGGAACCTTAGTTTTCAGTTCGCGCGACTTTACGTGCGCGTACGCGTGCGTCAACATTTATATATGTATAAAACCATGAATGTTTTTAATCAGTTATAGCTCCTTAGGATGAAAGGTGACCCCCAATTTTTATTACATATTCTGAAAGCACACAAGTTGTAGATACGATTTTATAGATCATAATGGCTGATCGGACATTTTGACGTCATCATATTGCCATTTGTATTAAGAAAAAATTTAATTTTATTTATGACGTTATTACTTTTTATACTCGTTTGAACGTACTCGCTTATCTTGATTGATTGTCTCCCACCTGTGAGTATGTTATAGCTAAATCAATTCTCTTTCGGACGGGTCCATTTATTTTTGGTGATCCGCTAACATTAGCGGATCACCTCTTGTTATTGTCAGGATCATCTTTTTGGTGATCCGCTAACGTTAGCGGATCACCTATTGTTATTGTCAGGATCATCATCATC
>NW_022712774.1:0-787 GCF_011630105.1 Anneissia japonica
ATGATGATGGATGAGAATGATTAGTAGGATGAAGGTGATAGTGATGATGTTAACAATGATTGGTGAGGATGGTGATGAGGGTGACGATGATGGATGAGGATCAATGCCATGGCCAGGATTTTCAAACGGTGTGGGACAATATCAGAGCGGACCCACTTTACGTGTAAATTCAAACAATTTGGACCTATTTTACGCGAAAAATTTTACCCATATTTAACTAAATATAAGGTATCTGGATCCATTTTATGCATAAATTTACATAATTTGGACCCTTTTTTAAAATGTGGACCATTTTTTGTGGACCCATTGGAAAAATGGTGTGGGACTGTCCTAACCCATATTTAACTAAATATAAGGTATCTGGATCCATTTTATGCATAAATTTACATAATTTGGACCCTTTTTTAAAATGTGGACCATTTTTTGTGGACCCATTGGAAAAATGGTGTGGGACTGTCCTAACTGTGCCAATAGCTAGCTATGCTATTGATGATGATGAGGATGATGGATGTGGATGAACATGATGATGAGGATGATGATGAAGAATGAGGAGGATGAAGATTATGTGGATGGTGATAACGACGATAGATGATTGATAAGGACGTGATGAATATGAGGACGATGACGATGGATGAGTATGATGTGACGATGATGATGGTGATGATTACAACGATCGATGATAGTAAGGATAATTATAATGATTAGACAACAATGAGAATGATGATGACGAATATGATGAGGATGATGATGACGGATGATGATAATACTCTAATTATATCAATAGTGG
>NW_022712775.1:0-1401 GCF_011630105.1 Anneissia japonica
TTATAATAAAGACGAAGACGTTCAGATTGCAGTGATATTAGTAATACGTGAAGATTATTGCTCAACATATAATAGGGTTACACAGTAAAGGATTATGTAATAAATGAATTAATACCTTTATACATGAAAATTATGGTAGTTATTTGTGTGGTCCTCTTGAATACCTTGTGTAGTACACAAAAATAATGAAAAGCAACTGTATATTTGTAAGACTAAAGATGGATTTCTGGATTTTGGTGATATTTTCCATTTTTCAAAACAGAAAAGGGCTAATATAAAGGGGCATTTTTACTTACATTTCCAAAAGTGAGTTAGCTTTTTACCACCCTAAAATATGTTATTTTGTGTTTAAAAAGTCAACAGCAGTTATTGCATTCATGTTTTGTAGATTGAACAAATTTATTTAGGGTATTGAAGTTGCTGTTAAATTGTTCTTTAATTTTGGCGGCCATTTTAAAAAGCGCCCTCAATTGCCTCTCGAAATCTTCACATTAATAACTATAGCTAGTTATACTTTACTCCTATCATTACATATTCAAAAGTTGGTCAAACCTACCTCTTCTGTGCTTATTTTACCCATATATGTGTAGTGTATTGCATTTTGGCGGCCATTTTGAAAAAAAGCGCCCTCACGCGAAAGTTCTCAGTTTACGCCTCTTTTACCTCACATATTCTGATTCCCCTTAAAAAACTGGTCTAGAAAAACCATGAGAATTTCTACCTCTCAAAGTGGCACCTATCTCAATTATAGCCTGGTCTACATGATAAAGTTATTATATTTGTGAATCAAAAAAAAAATCTGTGGGCCATGCAATGTACGAAGCACCGAGCGGAGGTGGACGGTGTTTATAAGAATTTAGTGTAGAAATGCTTGCCCATGACGTGGAATTTAAATCCAAAATTTAGCTTGTTTTAAAGTACCGTACTCTTCTCTCCTTTCTTTTTTTTTTTCCTCTCTTTTTTCTTTTTTTGCGGGGTGGGGGTGGACTATCCTACGTGGTCACCTGGATCCGTCATCATACCTTTAGGTTAAAATGAAAGGGCTACTAGTTCATATGCACATGTCCTTCTGATAAAAAAGAAAAATGAATACTGTACTGATTATCGATAACGTTAGGAATAGTTAAGTCAATTTCAACTTGCTTCATGTATTGTTGTAGGTACATAGGAGTGGGTTTCGTCCAACTGATTCATGGTCTCTTCCATTTCTGTCGTGTGCGAATGACTTCCAATTCCAAGTGACGTCATAATTTCTTCAAATCCTTCAATAAATGTATAAATTGCCAAAAAATGAACAGAGTAATTAATAAACATAATGATTAATGCAAATACACACTTGACGGCACGGAACGCATCTTTGCCACATTTTATTATGTTTATATAATTATAAAAGGCGTTGAA
>NW_022712776.1:0-835 GCF_011630105.1 Anneissia japonica
TAAGACATTTATTTTCTTCCAATTGCAGACAAATAGCAGTAAATAAGAAGCATTTTATAATAATGGATTTATGAGACAAAGGTGGGCCTAGATTATATAAACATGGTATTTCTTATTAATATAAATTATATATATATATATATATATATATACAACAATATTAAATATACAACATAGATAATATTTAAACATGGCATTACTACAACAATAAATTAAATTTAAATATAATGAAATATATGTATTATATATATTAAATATACAGCACAAATAATATTTAAACATGGTATTTCTTACTGAAACAATACACTAAATTTAAATATAGATGATATATATAATATATATATATTGATATATATATATATATTATGTAACATTATATACATAACATTAATTTATATGTGGACATGTAGTCAACTACAATAATAAGATTAAGATTTTTCAATCTTATAATCTTGTGTATCTTATAATCTTACAATTTTATAATAATTATTTAGACCTATGTTACTATTTCTAACGACAGGTACGCTTTCTCCATTACAAAGGCTTCTTCTGCAAATCAAGTACCTTTTCGATTTTATTCGTAAGGGAAATTTACTCATGATGCATATCCACGGGTACATTTAGGTGATACATATCTAGGAGTGCAGGAAATTATCAGATGTGCACCAATACACCAGCAGGCGAGGCTAACACTGCAGGGTGTGCTTACAGTGCACGGATCAACGGACTCGTATTAAAGGGCCGGGAGGGACTTTCAATTTAATAAGACAATTATAATTTTAATAAGACATTTATTTTAATAAGGACATATATTTTATAAGACATTTATTTTAAT
>NW_022712777.1:0-2006 GCF_011630105.1 Anneissia japonica
AGGGGGGGGGGGGGTCCTCTAGGCGTCGGGTCCAGGGTCGAAGAGCTGGTGTGGTCGGCGAAACTCCCAAAGCCAGATTATTTTTTTTGCTTTATGGGTCTAAATAATACTATAAAAGCAGATATGTAACATCCGAGACTGGGTTGGAGGACTTGTTCGGGAAATTTGGAAGGGGGGTGGGGTGTTTGGTTCGCCAGAAAAGAGGGGGTTCTCCCCAACCATAAAACCCTCATGGATATGGGCCTGGAATCTATAACGTTTATTAAATAAATATTTAGTGTCTTGTGTTTCATATCTTGTGTCTAATAATTTAAGCTGGTTTTTATACCTCAATTGACCTTGTATTTTAACCCCTTATCCACTGCAAGACTGAAGTTCTGATTCTTGGTTGGATGGAAGCCAGAATAGATCAAGAACTTGCCTGGGTAGCTTGACGGTCTTTTTTTTTATTGGTTCACAGCAATTCGGGAGACAGACAGGAATTTTTCCCAAGTTAGAGAATGTAAACAGTCTAGCCCACCTACTGGAGTCTGAGAACAGTTTTCCTTTTACCATGAAATTGATGAGGAGCAAAAAAGATGGGTGTTTTTTTTTTTTGGTTGAGCAAGATAAAAGATAACATGTTTCCGTTTGAAGGTCTGCATGGTACAATGACTCAGCGTAGGTTTCACTTTGAATTTGTGACATACGTAATGTTTCTGAATGTCCTTATGTTGTCCTGCCTATAACAAACGTTACATTGCGAATCATGCAATATTGACCAAAATAGATGTCAGAATATAAACACAGCACAATTTATGGCAGCTTCATATACTTTCAGCAAGAATGCAACCATTTCAGGTTTCGAGACTGAACCCGTATTGTGGATCTGTTATACTCGTGTATTATTTTTTTTCCCTTCCCATATAAAACTATTAGAGGGAGGGGGTGGCAGACATTTCATAATGCAGACTTTTTGTAACTCGTCGTCGTTAACAATTGGCAACCAAGAAATTGCAAGTTTACAAAGTGTGTGGGGCAGGGTTACGAAAAGCTTGGATCTGGGATGAGTTATGAAAAGTTTAGGTTACAAAAGGTTGACGCTAGCTGCTTCCCAAATAAGGTGGTTCTTAGCTGCAGTATTTATGTTCTTGCAACCCCTTCTGGAGGGGAGTGGTGCTGAATTACTGTACCCTATAGTGGGTAGACTATATTTCCACATCGGCCAAATGCTCATACTAAATTATTTTCCAGTTCAGTGTAAAGTAGACCTACCATACATTTCATAGAGGCCTATGAGAAAGATGAAGCCAAAATATTATATTTAATGCTTGCGGTACACCACGTGGGTAGTTCTGAAAAAAAACTGTTGTTCAGTTCTTTGTTGATCAGTTCTTTTCAGAACTGTCTACATGGTGTACGGCAAGAATTTAATATATATTATTACTTCACCATGCAAAAAAAAAATATATAACTGAAATAAAATATAAATAATAAAAATTAAAAATATTTAAAAACTGCTAAATTAAAAAACTAATAAAATATTGCTTAAATGTTTGCATGGCGAAGAAATAATATATATGTTGAAGCTATATGTCAAAGTGTTTCATAGCGCACCCTACAAACTATCTCGAACTCTACAAACACACAAGGACAAACCACCAGCACAAAGCCAACCAGGAGTTTATCGGATCCCGTGCGAATGTGGGAAGGTTTACATTGGTGAAACAGGACGAGATCTCCGCACTAGGCTCAAGGAACACCAAGGCCGTGCCAGGAGAGGGGAACAAGAAAAATCTTCTATAGTCATGCATTCCCAGTCAACAACACCGTGTACATTGGGACAAATCCGAACTACTGTAATAGCCACTGTACCATCTTGGCACTCCAGAAGGACTAGAGAAGCCACCAAAATTCACAAACACAATACTGTACATCAAGACATCGGATTTGTCATTAGCGATATTTGGCTGTCCATGTTTAATCGGACCTAGCGAAGCCCCACCATTTCCCGCCTTCTGGAACTA
>NW_022712778.1:0-953 GCF_011630105.1 Anneissia japonica
AAATGTGCAATTTATAGAGGAAATTGGCCTACCGTAACAAGAATTTTAGGCACTTTCAGAGGATGCATTTGTCAAGGGGTGGTGAAAGATTTTCCAAAGATGGATATTTTCCCCTTGTCCCCCAGTGGTTACGCCATCGGACAGCATATATCAAAGGAGTTATGACAGTTTTTGAAGTGGAGAAGGGGTTGCAGGGTGTTGTGAGTCAGGTCATTATGATATCTTCCTTTTTATTCTTGTCTTTATTTTATTTTTCTCTTCTCTTTTTCTTTCCTTTTCTTTTCCTCCTATTTCTCTTTCCCTCCCTCTCCCCTCTTTCTTTTCTCTTATTACCCAGCCCGGTACGACGGCTTGGTCAGCCCGGTAAAAACCGTCCGGGGAGGGGTAGTTTTCCCCCTGCCCCCACTCCGCGCCTGTTACGACACTGGCTAACACGCCAATCATTCTCCCCCCTCCATGAAAAATACTTTTCTACGCCACTGAAATACTGTGAGTGGTGACGCGAGGGGATTGAGGGGGCTTATAATAAGAATAATTTAGTCTATCAAAAATGTTGATGGCCTAACGATGAATATCAACTTTGATATGTTAAAGGAAACTGATCTATGCAAAATTAAATCTAATTAAAAACACCGTGGAAATGTCATTAATTATACTACGGGTTCATTAATATGATTAAAATTTTAAGAATTGTAAGTATATTTTTCGATTATTTTTAAACAAATATATACATATATATACATATTTATATTCACAAACATATATATACACACACACATATATATACATATATATTGTGTAATGGAGTGTATCTGGTGGTATTTGAATCTGTTCAACTATGAAGCCTCCGTGGTCTAATGGTTATGACACTCGCCTTGAGAACGAGACGTCGCAGGTTATATTATTTATTATTGATTGATTGATTGATTATTGATTTATATTAAGTACGGTAA
>NW_022712779.1:0-722 GCF_011630105.1 Anneissia japonica
ACAATGCAAAACGACCTCCTACAAAGGTTCTAAGACCAATTAGAAAAATGATAGTGCCCGCAGACACACAGGTCACAAACACCGTCCTTTTTGCAGTAATATTCAGATACCGATACGGATACACAATCGATATATATCGATCGATAGTCAAAAGCAAATGAAATACAATAGACATCGATATACATATTATAATAGCCAGTAGGTTTGGGTCATCTTTATCCATAGTTTCTAATTGCTTCCCAGTTACAACACTCGGGATGTATACTGGTACACCTACAAAGCCTGTTACAAAGTCACTGAACGCAAGTCCGATGATCAAGACGTTAGTCGGCTTCTCAAGAAGCTCGCGTTTGCGTATGATAGAGACAATCATAAGAGCATTCAGTGTTAAAATCAGAACTATTAATAATAAGAACAAGCCGACAATGAATGCTAAAGTGAGGGGTCCGTAGGCAAATTTAGGTGCAGTAACGTTGACTGACATGGTGATCGTCTGCAAAAAAATTAGTGCTATTAAATATCGATATTATACAAATGTTATCATTTTAAATAAAATATTTCTAACAACACATAATCGCATGGCTTCTAACAGAAACCTGGCAAAATATCCAGATTAATAAAAATTAGTGACACGTGTACTTCAGCATGACTGCATGTTTGGTCCAAAAATGATCTGATCTGTAGTTGAAAAAAACACAATGGATTGAACAACAGCAAGAACG
>NW_022712780.1:0-759 GCF_011630105.1 Anneissia japonica
CCATTTGGAAGATACTGTTTCCAACGGCTGCCATTCGGTCTATCAGTGAGCCAAGATGTGTTTCAGCAACATATGGATCGAATAATCAATCAGGTGGATGGCTGTGTCTGCATCGCAGACGACATCGCAGTGATCGGTCGCTCCGAGGAAGAGCATGACAGGAATCTACACAACCTTCTAGAGACAGCCAGACGTGAAGGGCTAGTCTTCAACAGTAATAAGTGTACAATAAAAACTGATCATATCAACTTCTTTGGATACATTTACTCCAGAGACGGGATATCTCCTGATCCAAGAAAAATCGAAGATGTTCATGCTATGCCTGTTCCACGAGACAAAGACGATCTTCAGAGATGCCTTTGACTATTAAACTTCCTATCGGCATATATCCCGAACTTTTCAGAGAAAGCATCGCCACTGAGAGATCTTCTGAAAAAAGACACACCATTCTTGTGGCACGAAGATCACCAACACGCTTTAGACGAGATAAAGAAGGCAATCACAGCAGAAGCTTGCCTGCAGTACTACAATCCAAACAAAGCAACTATCTTAGAAGTAGACGCATCCCAGAAGGGCCTTGGAGCCTGTATTCTACAAGACGGCAAAGCAGTCGCATTTGCATCGAAAAGTCTCTCACCAGCACAAGCAAACTACTCCAACATAGAACGTAAGACACTTGCTCTCGTATTTGGCATCAACAGATTCCATACATATCTGTTTGGAAAAGAATTCTTGGTGGAAACCGATCATAAGCCATTA
>NW_022712781.1:0-783 GCF_011630105.1 Anneissia japonica
CAAACATTACGGACTCTGTCCTTCATTAGGCGATCCCGTTACTACATATAGTTGCGCAGCTTAGAGCCTTGATTGGACTGTATGTGGACGCTCAGGACAAAAGCACAATTTGTTTACATGCTCCTTATGATCATAACGTTCAATTTTTGGTAGAAACTATATTCGAGGTAATTTTGGCGGCAATCATGCATTTTAAAATGGCCACCTTATAAAAACTATTTTTATGTATATATTCGTGCACTTAGGAGAAGTGAAAAGGTATGCAAATATGTTATCAAAAGGGTTAATATAGAGGTATTTAGCCAGCAGTTGAATATAAATATATTAAATGAAAGAAGTGGATTAATGAGGGTCAGTTAAAAAACATATTACTCAAGGCACATTTTAAGATAAAAGTAAAATGCTTGCAACAATTTTGCAACTTTAATAAATGATAGTGATAGCTATATATAGCTATATATATATATATATATATATATTATATATAATTTAACAGTGTTAACGGCTATCTTGATTTATATTATATGTACCTATATTGTTTCTAGCCGTACCTATTGTGTAATGGAGTGTATTTGGTGGTATTTGAATCTGTTCAACCATGAAGCCTCCGTGGTCTAATGGTTATGACGCTCGCCCTGACAGCGAGAGGTCGCAAGTTCGAGTCCCGCCAGAGGATTTTATTACACAATTTCTTTATTCATTTATTTACAGGACTACATTCGTTGAGAGCTATGCTACGCGATGTATTATTGTCCTTTATTAAACCTGTATTTACCTTTCTTT
>NW_022712782.1:0-844 GCF_011630105.1 Anneissia japonica
AAGTTCTTCCTCGTGTTCCTTGTTTTTTTTTCATATATCAATATACAAGGCCTTGGTTTTCATTGTGGTGAATATTAAATTTATAAAATATGTAAAATATAACATTAACATTGAATATGCAAATTTGATGTGAAGAAAAATCTGTTAATATTCAATAAAAAAGATAATGATTAAATTAGAAAATAAAAAAAATAAAAAATTTGTTTGGAATCCTATTAACCTGTAGACATCAGAATTGGTTCAACTTCAATTTTAACATCTTAATATTTTTCTTAATATTCTTTTATTATTATTATTAATTTTTATTCAGTTATACTAATAATAATCTTATATGCTGTGTTCCTTGTTTGTGTTTTTTTTTTTCATATTTCAATGTACAAGGCCTTGGTTTTCATTGTGGTGAATATTAAATTTATAAAATATGTGAAAGATATATCATTGAATATGCAAATTTGATGTGAAGAAAAATCTATTAATATTAAATTAGAACATAAAAAATATTTTGTTTGGAATCCTATAAACCTGCATACATCAGAGTTGGTCAACTCAGTGACTTTTACATCTCCCTGACCAAAGGTCCTTTTCTTTGATATAGTATGTGGAACCAGAAAAAATGTTGAATTGTAAGGTGCAATGCAAATGTGTTTGGGAAAACAAAATTATCAGGTTGAATTATTCTATGTCAAATATTTAATCATTAATTATTTCAATTTATAGTGAAGATATGGCTTAGGTGCTCTCCTCAGAATTCAAGGGCATAAAACAAGATCTACATATCTTCATGGTATATCTCACCAGGATACCCTTCCTGATACCCTTTTTTAATGAAAAATAATGTTGATTA
>NW_022712783.1:0-6616 GCF_011630105.1 Anneissia japonica
TTTTATGTATCGATTTATAAGTAATACACTCCCAATCCATATTACCCAATTATTCCCAACCCAACAGTCTGAAATTCATAACTATCCAACCAGGTTTTCAAAAAACAATATTACAACAGAAAAACGTATATCTTCTCTTAGAAAAAAATCAGTATTTTATAATGGACCTAAGTTATGGAATTCCCTTGACCCCTTTTTTAAATCTTTACCCAGTTTTTCTTCTTTTAAACATAATATATCAAACGATATCTGGTCTCGATGTATGGTAATTAAGCCTTCTAACTTATGTATTAAAATAGAAACCAGACTACCTGTTTATTTTTCAGTTTTTGTATTTTATTTTTATTTTAATGGTGGCCACATCTTAAAGNNNCTTAAAGTTTTTCTTAAACTTATTGTGGTCTCCATCCACATAGATTTTTTGAATATGTTTGATCATGTATATGTTTGTTTTTGTTCATTATGTGGAAAATAAATCAATCAATCAATCAAATCAATCAATATATATATATATATATATATTATTGATATTATTTTAAAATTTTGACATCATGAATTGCCTCACAGCAGCAAGATCATTTTTTTTAAACAAGACATGAACCGCTTCGTATCTTTTGAATAACTTCAAGGTTATTTTCTTCATTCAATAAAGATAGTCCGAACAATGGTGCTATGCTCTAGAAAATATCTTTTGAACACATATTTCTAAAGCAATTATAATGTCGACACGCACGTTATTGTTTGATTCTTTAAAGTTATTTGACTATTTTGTACACGATTTGATTGACGTTGTGTGAATATACTTCATAAATACGTTTTAATTTCACATCGCTAAAAATAGTGCAGATGATCGTTCTGTTGGCGTCAATTTTTTTGAAGATTCAATAACCACGACTAGTTTCTTAACATGCACTCAACCGCGGTCAATTTCGACTACAGTCGAAGACGGTATCTAGAGGGTTAACATGCACTCAACCGCAATCTGTATAAGTTCAGATCCGCCTCAATGCCAGACGGCAAGAAGATTGTTGTTGTTGTCAAGTTTTTTCAACTACTGTATTTTGTACACGATTTTGAATGACTTCATAAATACGTTTTAGATTTACTTCACTACAAAGATCCGACCATTCTACTATTTATATTTATGTTTGTAACATACGAGTACTAATAAACGTATTATTATATCTGATAGTTTCATTTATCTATTTAAGGGCCTGAATTTTGTGTAGTGAATAGGTTGTTTGGAAGCGAAGTATGGCGGCTTGAAAGTTGGTGAATTTATATACGTTTCTTCATAAAATTAAAAAATTTTAGGGTTTAGAGTTGAAATATTGAATCTAAACTTCAAAAATAGTAAGATAAAAGGTAATACTTTATATTTATGACATAATCACATTTTGCTCAAATTACATGTTATACTGTTTATTTAGCCCTTTTCTCGAAACCTGGTGATGCGAGTTTACAGCCCTTTCGTGGTCTTGGGTCACATTTGGCTTTTAAAGATGTATTTTACCTTGCTAATGTAAAAAAAAAAATCATAAACAATTTTGAAATAAACTTGCTCATATTGCAATAGCATACAAATTAATAACTTTTGCTTAAAAATGTTTGAATTAAAAAAATATGTATCCCGATTTTTGAACCAAAAAATTATAAAATAATAAAACACTTCCAGTGACTGGAAGTGTTTCTATCATTTTTCGCTGTAAACTGATTGGTAAATATTTTTTTAAATATACTAATTTCTATGATCAAGTTGATAACTTTTATGTTACTTCAAAACGAGTAGGTTAATTTCCAAAAAAAAAAATTTCATGATTTTTTTTGTATTTAGCATGGGACAATACATCTTTAAAACAAATTGATTAAGAACCGAGGTGAGATGTGATAATGGCAATGGTAATAGTAAAACATTTCATTTGATTGCCTTAATGCGCTGAAAGTCTTCAGATAATAAAAAAAATCATATTGATAAACAGAAGAAAAATTTAACAAATTTAAAAACGATAGTAAATAAAAATGAAGTATAAATCATATGGTATGATATGATATATGAAATATGATATATGATATATGACATGATATATGATATGATATGATAACGATGATAATATGATAATGATAATATGATAATGATATATGATATGATAAGATGATATATAATATGATGAATTATATATGATAAAAATGATAAGAAAATTTTGATATAATATAAGACGACAAGCGTAAAAGGATTACATAGAAATTGAGAATAACATCGTCGTACTTACGCAGTGTATTGCACTGAACTCATCTCTTTTGCTAGAGTTACTAAGCGACTGTTCTCATTACACTTCCTGCATTTGGACGAATAAAGATATTAAATTTTTGAGGGTTTGAATCTACATGTTGTTTTATTGTCGTCACTAATAAGTGCTTTTTAAAGGGAAGTCGGTTGTCATAGTGTCCGGACCCTGTGGGTCTATACAAATACGTAGCGTACAATATAGCATTCATGGTGGAACAATTGCAAGACCAATTATAATTTGTTACTATAGTAATGTTATTATGAGAAGCTTTAAGAACACAGCTAAACAGCTGAATGAGGTACGTTATCGATTGTTACCCTTCCATTACAGCACACCTTTTCTTATATACAAATCTAATATAATAGATTAAAGAAACTGTATGACGACATTATTATTTTTATTAATATTATTATTATTGTTGTTATTATTATCATCATTACCATTATTATTATTGCTGTTGTTGTTGTTATTATTATTATTATTATTATTATTATTGTTACCCTTCCATTACAGCACACCTTTTCTTATATACAAATCAAATATAATAGATTTAAGAAACTGTATGACGACATTATTATTATTATTAATAATATTATGATTATTGTTATTATTATTATCATCATTACCATTCTTATTATTGCTGTTATTATTATTATTATTATTGTTATTATTATTAGGCCTATTATTATTATTATTATTATCATTGTTGTTGTTGTTGTTGTTGTTATTATTATTATTGTTGTTATTATTATTATTATTATTATTATTATTATTATTATTATTATTATTATTATTATTATTTGCCTGCCCCCAGTTCCCCTCCTCCTCTGGAGCACATCCTTCCGTATAAACAATCTATTATAACAGATTTAAGAAACTCTACGACGATATTTCCAATGCTATCTCCTTCAATAAATGTTATTAATTTTCTTCTGTTTATATTTTTATACGTTTGTTCAAGGCTATACATTATGCAAGACCATATAATATGTTTCTATAGTAATGTTATTATGAGAAGCTTTAGGAACACAGCTGAACAGCTGAATGGGGCACGTTATCGATTGTTACCCTTCCATTACAGCACTCCTTTTCTTATATACAAATCTAATATAATAGATTTAAGAAACTGTATGACGACATTATTATTATTATTATTTTTAATATTGTTATTATTATTATCATCATTATTATCATCATTACCATTATTATTATTGCTGTTGTTGTTATTATTATTACTATTATTATTATTATTATTGTTATTGTTATTATTATTAGGCTTATTATTATTATTGTAGTTGTTGTTGTTGTTATTATTATTATTGTTATTATTATTATTTTTATTATTATTATTATTATTATTATTATTATTATTATTTGCCATATATAAATAAACACAGTACATATATATATATATATATATATATATATAAATATATCTGTATGTATGTATCTGTATATCTGTATTTTAACAACATCTCTATCAGCGCTGCATACTTCCAGAACGACGTCGACGATTCGAAAAAGTGTATGTACTGCGCATGACTGGACTACACTGGCAAAGCTCCCCAATGGAAAAAAAAAAGATTTAAATGTATGGCTCGCATGGCTTGCGTATTGGCTCGCATGACTCGCTGCCTCGCACTTTGTCACGACCCCTTACAATATAGCATTCATGGTGGAATAATTGTTGGTGAATTTTAGTAAATGACACAATTGCAACAAAATACTAAGTAAATGTTAACACAGGGTAAATATCTCCGTGGTGTATGTACTGTAAGTATTTAGCAAAAATACTATTAACACATCTTCAAAGGAAGTACTAGTAGGCCTACTATAATTAACATATTACTTCCATGTTGATTTACGAAGTAATTCTTTTTTTTCTGTTACCTAAAAGTACTTTCCAAGTATATTTATTCAATTTAATTAAACACTTATAATGGCAGCACATTGAAATATGTATTTTAACAATTTTGATGTACAGTAGGCCAATAAAAATATTTGTGATAAATCAATTAATATAATTTTATATAAAACAAAAAAACAATATTGATTTCATATTATATATACATTGGCCTACATACCGCGTCACCTAAACTTACACGGAAACATAATTAAACAGGATATTTTTGAAGATTTTGTTAACTCTAAAAGTTTTGGTTATCTTTTATTTGAAAACATAATTATAATGTCTCAAAATTTGTTACCTCCTTAGTCAAAATTTCCTTCATATTTGAGAATGTGCCAATTGACCTTTTTATTCTTTACCGGTATTTCTTTCAAGTCAGAGTTTGTTTCTTTCTCCTTCCTATACCCTACTTCGCCTTCGGACTTACTTTGGCCCTTATACGCATTATTTTTTTCTGTGATTTGATAATTCAATATCAATCAACATTCTTGATGATCTGTACCGTACTCACGCGAATAAGCGCCCCGTTTGAATAAGCGCCCCTCAAAAAGTGTAAAAAATATTTTAAGCGCCCGGGCGCTTATTCGCGCGAGTACGGTGTTTATACTGTGAATTGACTCTGCAGCTCATGTTATTACTGGCACAATAAGCCAATCCGTAGTTTGAAGTGTACTTGCACAAGTCCAAGGTCAATTGACATAAACCTATGTTGTGTGTATGTTTGTTATGACGAAACTACGAATTACTGCACCTTATTTTTACTCTCTTGAATTTCCAAAGCTTCTTAATACCCAACATATCAATTCGTTAGGCTGTTAAATGCACACATAAAAATACAGATTTATTCAGGCAGAAGCTACAATGCGCACTGCTTATCAGTAAACAACGTGATTCAGTGTGAGATGCGCGTTCAGTGTTGGACAAGTCCATTTGTAATAAAAGGGTGTTTGCTAATTGAAACATGAACATTAAATAAAATACTATTACACAGCATTTAATTTTTATTATTATTACCTGAATACTGTACAATAATGTAACTTAAATCAATTTTTAAAAAGATAAAATAGCATCATACATATAGTGATTCAGCTTAACAATTTATCCCCACTACCTCATGCAGTACACTCAAACAAAATGGACTATACTACGTCCAATGTCAGCCCCTACACGGTGCGACAAACAACCTACATAGTGAGAAACCTAGTGTCCAAAAAACAGGTTTGCGAGATAGGCTTGCCCAAAGAAATTTTATTGCATTTTTTCGATATTTTGGGTATGCTGAATCCAAAAATGCAAGAGTACATTTTTTTCAATATCTTCTTTGCCGCAATATTTGAATTTCAAAATGGCTGCCATTTTAACCATATAAATGACCATAACTCTACTATTAAAGCAGATATTGACTTAATTTCAAGTGTTAACCCTATGTTTTCAATGTCAACCTATTTGATTTTAATATTTTCGTAGACCATAGATGGTGGCCATTTTGAATTTCAAGATGGCCGACCGTTTTTCAACAAAATCTTCATGGAAAACAGTTATTTCAATTATCATGGTGTTTACAACAGTATAAATTACACTGCATGCCTCAACCCTGTGCCTACATAGCCAATTACACACAGGGCGTTTATGGGCGAATCCATTTTGTGCTCAAGGGGTATGCTTAAAATAAATAAATATAAATAAATTCAGGAAGAAATTACAAAACCTTACAGAAAGGCTGTCTATCAACAAATGAACTATAAAATATACACAAATACATATACATGTGACTTAAACTTGCCTGCACGGTATACCCGATAATACACGCAGGGTATGTATGGGCGATTCCATTTATCCTTGAGGGGTTTAAAAAATGCATGATTCTTAAGCTTATGCTGCACACAATTAGGCGTCCTGGATGAGTTTAACCGCCACCAATGTAGAAACAGCGTCTTGGTTACATCTGGGTACACACAGGCACCCTGTTAGGCAGTATGCTCTACCTCAGGATATAGGGATTGGAGATTTAGGGAGTGGAGTTTTTGGTCGTGGGAAAAATCCTGCAACACTGACATGAATTGAACCCAGGACCCTGGGATTGAAAATCAAGCATTTAACCACCAAGCTATTCAACTCCAAACTTATGCGGCTGCACTACTGTGCACTGCAAAGAGAACGGCGCCAATCAAAGTATACAATCAAGGAATGAGAAAGTTTAACTGGAAGTGTAGTAAACGAGTATCATTATTGTATAACAGAAGGCAAAAACCAATGAAATGGTGATACAGTAGTTGATATGGAATGATACGGAAGACGTTGAATAGAAGTAAACAATGAGAATAATCTTCCAGAACTACTGTATCACCATTTCATTGGTTTTTCCCAACGGCGGCGAAAGCGGGGGGGGGGGGGGGGGAGGGGGGCCATTTCCCCCCCC